>NC_089206.1:2391853-2434353 GCF_963930695.1 Labrus bergylta
GGTGTGTGTGTGTGTGTGTGTGTGTGTGTGTGAGAAGCTCCATTCTCAGTTGGGCAGAAACAATGGAACCTCTCTGATTACATCTCCCTGTTCAGGCGGACATGGTGTGTGTGTGTGTGTGTGTGTGTGTGTGTGTGTGTGTGTGTGTGTGTGTGTGTGTGTGTGTGTGTGTGTGTGTGTGCGAGGAGCTTCAGGGGGGAGGAAAGGGTGGCGGTCAGGGAGGAGGAAAGAGAGGGAGGCGACGTTTAGGCCTCCCCCCCCCCCCCTCCCTCCTTTACTTTGTCTCCCACACACACTCATCTTTTTCCCTCGCGCCTGCCTGGCGTCTCATTGGTTAAAATCCCCCAGCTTTATATTTATGTGATCGGTAAGGGCGGGGTATATATATACCCAGCGTGGGTCGGCAGAATCTGGCCACAAGTTTCAAAACTTTCAAACAGGGCAGACAGGCAGAGAGACAGCGAGTCGGACGGCCTGAGTGACGGCGGGGGGAATTGAGCTCTGGACAAACCGCTGCACCGCACACTCCAAACAAGAACTGTTGTCTTTAGAGAGAGAGAGAGAGAAAACGGAGTGAAGAAAAGAAAGAAGCAGAGTCATTGTGGATCACTTTCAGGGGGAATATCCTGCACCACAACTTGTTTGTTTTCTCTTTTTTTCCCTCCCCTCCTCTCACATCTCGATGCTTTGCTTTGGGATTTGTGCTCCAAATCCATCAAACTCGTCTCTCGATCTGTCTCTCTGTCATCTGAAGCATTTTGAGTTGCTAATCTTTTCCAGAACTTTACAACCCGACAAACTGACACAGACGTTTGCAGGATCTCACTCGGACTAAAAAAAAAAAGAAAAGAAAGTTGAATCCAAGCCCGGTTCTGGAATGAATTTAGCCGAGCCCAGCTTGTCCAGAGAGACTCTTCTGCATGCGACCCGGATGTCCCTCGGGGGCCCCTGGGCGTCCGGGACCCCGAGCCCCGCGTCGGACTCCGAGATGGGTTTCGAGCAGAACCTCTCCGGGGACTGCAGCTCTCCTGAGAGCCTCGGAGTCAGAGCGGGAACCATGAGGAGGACGGAGCAGAGGATTTCTCTGACGTCCGGCTCAGGGGGGAAGAGTCCGTCGGACCTGACCCCGACGGGGGGTGTGTCGGCGGGCTCAGTCGATGGGAAGGCCGCGGGGGGCGAGCAGAGGATCCGCAGGCCCATGAACGCCTTCATGGTCTGGGCTAAAGACGAGAGGAAGCGACTGGCCGTGCAGAACCCTGACCTCCACAACGCCGTGCTCAGCAAGATGCTCGGTAAGAGAAAAAAGTCCTTCAGGAAAGAAAGAGTAAAATGTTTGATGAGCATTAAATTAGTAGAACCAGATTGATGTCAATTTCCAAACTTTTTTGAACAATAATCAGGGAAGAAACTCCTGAGACTCACCACGATGTCAGTGTGTATCTGTGACTAAATACTGAATCAGTTTTCATTGACTGAATTGTTGATATCCATCCGATCCGAGTCGCAGTATTCACAATATTCGCTTCAACTTTTAAACTCTGCAGAGCATCATTTAAATATGACTGTAACCAAGTCTGACACAGATAATCACATTTCCGACTAAACATTACGCACACTTACATCTACATTATGTTTCTCTATCTTTCTAATAATCCATCGACTTAAAAGAGATGCACTTTGGTCCCGTCTTATCTTTAGTAAACGCAGCATAGCTTTATGTATTCAGTCTGTTTGATTGTGAATTCATTCTGTTTTAAATTCTGTTCATTTCAATTCAAGTGCTTATTTTAAATATGCTAAACAGTAAAACGTAGAAAAAACAATAAAGTGAGATTTTAAACAACCCTGAGCCAACCAATTCAAATCAAAATGTATTCAAATATAAAGTTATTATATTACCTCTCCTTTCTCATACAGCACTCACACAGGCTTACAGAAGGCGCGCAAAAAGGGACTCACACAGATACACGCAAAAACACACATGCATGCACACACACACACACTGCTTTTTAAAGAAGCTTCAGAAACAGGTTCATTCTCAAAACTGAAGTCGATGCAATACCTCTTTGGTGTTTAGCCAAGTTTTCTTTCTATTTATTTTTAAACTGAAAAACTTGCAGAAGGATAGAGCTGATCTATGGTGTCTGGATCTACATATTAAATAAATCTTTTTAGCTTCAATCACTCACTCAAGAGGTCCAAAAGGTTTTCTAGTTTCCTCAGTTTTAGGATAATTGGAAAAATCCCAAAAGTCCAGAGAAACTTCCTGCAGCATAAATCATCGTTCTGCTGTTTAAAATGTGCTCATTATTCTCCAAACTCCAGAGTTGAATCTAAATATGAATTACGCCACAACAAAAATGAATCCATGCTAACCACAGCTGCTGTTCTTCCCTGAAACTTGAAACTCTGGATGAGACCTTTTAACTGTCAGAGGGTGAAGATTTGATTTGAAGAGTTTGGATGGACTTGATTTGTTTGTTTTTGTATCCTTCATGTTAACAGGTTGTTGCTTTGAGAATAATTTAAAGAGGAGCCCATCATATGAAGTCAGTTCTTGCAATGTGTTGTTATTGCTGCCATTGTTTTAACCATGATCGATCAGCTGGACGGATGCACACTAAGTCAGATGTCACATCTGCGTTAATAAATCTTTTTTCTATTTGAGTTTATAGCTACAAAGGAAAATCAGTTAAAGTTGGGATTTCATCACTTTCAGCTTTAAAATAAGCCAGCTGTTATACTTTAAGTCCTAAAATAAAAGTGTGCTTGATAATAGCACACTTTTGTGTGCTCAATCCAATGTTGGAAAGAGATTAAGTAAGATTACTGCACAGGGCATGTAGCTATTTGAACTCTTTGTCTTTTTACAGTGCAACAAGCTCTGATTCAAATTTATGAAATATCAAACATGGAGCGTCTCCGTCTGCTGAGCTGATACACAACTCTAGATTTTCAGAGCTCCTCTGAGATTCAAACAATAAAGTTTGTGGAAATAACGATGCTTTTTAAATCTCAGGGCCGCTGCTGTCTGCAACCATGAGAACTGTGAATAAAAGCCATTATTACACTAGCTTAAATCCATCATAAGTTCTCATATCTGGTTTATCAAAGGTTTTTGTTTCACTACTTTTAACCACGAACACAGACATGTTGGGACATGTCCTCACTTATCCTGTTTTTAAGGCATGACAGAAACCGGGCCGGTCTTAAATCTGCATATTAGCACTTCATGTTTCGGTCATTTTCAGGCAATCAAAGGCAAAAACATCATCTATCTATCTACTGTCTCTTTGATAATCAATTTATTTTCTTTATAAAGCTGGTGACATTTAACCACTCCCAGTGTCAAAAAATATCTTGTTTGCTTGGTTTCTTTAAATTTTCCATGAGAAATAACATTTCTTTGGGGGGAAATAAATATTTTTTGTCATTTTTGACTATTTCATATTTTGTTGTGGGCTGCACAGTGACGCAGTTATTAGAACTGTAGCCTCACAGCAAGAAGGTTTCTGATTCAAATCACATGGGAAAGGGCTTTTTTTCTGTGTGGAGTTTGCATGTTCTCCCCATGCGTATGTGGGTTATCGCTGAGTACTTTGGCCAAAGACATGCTCCTAAGGCTAATTGGTGACTCCATAGGCATGAGTGTGAATGGTAGTTTGGTTGTCTGTCTCTATATGTCAGCCCTGTGATTAACTAGCAACCAGTCCAGGGTGTACCCCGCCTCTCTCTCCCAACGACAGCTGGGATCGGCTACAGCCCTCCCAGAGCACCGAAAGGGATAAGCAGTATAGATAAGGGATAGATGGACGATTATTTGTTGGCCAGAAATGTATTGTTCATCAAGAAAAGTTTGACAGGGACAGCTCTAGAATTCACAAACTGATAAAGATGTTGATGTGAACAATTATGGTCAGTGAAATCAATGTCATCATTCTCTCTCTGTCTTTTTCAAAAGTGCAGACAAAATGGAAATAATTTGACTTATTTTGAAACGTTCTCCTGTCCTCTTCCTTTCAGGTCAGTCATGGAAAGCCCTCAGTGCTACGGACAAGCGACCATTTGTGGAGGAAGCAGAACGTCTCCGTGTCCAGCACCTCCAGGACCACCCAAACTACAAGTACAGGCCTCGCCGCAAGAAGACCACCAAGAAACTCAAACGCGTTGAACCGGGCCTTCTGCTTCACAGTTTAGCCCAAGGCGGGGCTCCAGGCCTGGGATTAGGACCTGGAATGAGTCCGTTGGGTGCGGACAATTCTACTTATGGACATCCAGGTGCCCACCCTCAGCATCACCATCACTCCCATCACCTGCTGCCTTCTCTTGGACACTTCAGGGACCTCCAGGCCACGGGACACCTAGAGCTGGAGAGCTATGGCCTGCCCACTCCGGAGATGTCCCCTCTGGATATTCTGGAAGAAGGAGCTGCTGGGGAGTCAGTGTTCTTCCCCCAACATGTGCAGGAGGACGCAGGGATGGGAGGTTGGAGCGGGTACCATCACCACCTCCACCATCATAACCAGCATTACGGCCACAGTTACAACAACCACAGCCACCACAACTCCATACATGGTGCAGCAACGTACGGTCAGAGTTCAGGAATGAGTGTTGGTGCAAGTTTAAGCACAAGTATGAACTCTAATTTGAGTCCAGGCAGAAGTCCCAGAGTTGACTCTAGAATGAGTTCTGTTGAGTCAAACATGTCCTCCAGATTAAACCCTCCTCACGCCTCTGGTCATCACATTGCCTTAAGAAGTCCTGTAAAGTGCCAACCCCCTCTATCTGATTCCTCCTCCCCTGTTTCCTACACCCAGCCGTCCATCAGCCTTCCTGAGCCGATCAAATCTCAACAAATGCCAAATCAAACCTCTTCTTCTTCTGGCTACTTCGGCCAGATGTATGGAAGCAGCAGCCTGAATTCTGGGTACTACATGCCCTCTCAGCTAGGGCAGCTTTCACCTCCTCCGGAGACTTCTTCTTCCTGCTCATCGTCCTCAATCCCTCCCTCAACCTTCCCTCCCTCTTTGCACTTAGAGCCCTCAAATGCTGAGTCGTCTGGGCATTTAGGGTCTTCCTCTGCTGAGTTTTGGTCCGAGGTGGATAGGCATGAATTTGACCAGTATGTAAATGTTGGAAGGAATCGAGAAGAGGTCTACGGACGTTGTGGGGGTGGGTCCAAAGTCATGACTGGGCGCAGCGGTGTTGGTAGCATAACCACCAGTGTTAACAGGGATGTCAGTAGCATTCTGAGCGGTGCTGGTGGTTGTGAAGAGGCAAGTAGTCCTCTAATATCTGCTCTTTCTGATGCCAGCAGTGCTGTCTATTACAGTGCCTGTATCACTGGATAAATACTTTGTCAGCGCATCTCTCGTTTATACCTCCTTCTTACTGCACAGTTGGGAATGGTTGATTCAAACTGGTCGATTGTTACATGGTAGAGAGTGAAGGGAAGTTGTTGCTCATACTTTTAGTCAAGCCATTTTCATGTCTTGCTTTTACCTTTTAGATTCCAACTATCAACTTATAAAAGTTTAGGGTTTTTTTAATGCTGAAAAGTAAGATGGAAGTGATTGGTTTTGTTCTACCAACTCTAACTGGAATTGCTAACTGGAAAATGGCAAACAAAGCACTTTGACAAAGTAAACATACTGGCTTATTTTTAGGGTCAACTTATACATTCCTAGAAGTGATATTTTACAGTTAGTTTGCTAGCTAACCAGCTATATTTACAATCCACAGGCTACAAGGGGTGGCTAGTGTAGACTAAGGTGTGTTAGCTTGCTAGCACTGGTTACCCTCTGACCAATAGAAGCCAGCAGCAAAACCATCTACGTTCAGTCGCTTAGCTAGTGTAGCTTTAGCTGGTGGTGTTAGCACACTTAAGGAAAGAAAACTCACCATTTCAGTTGCGTAATTCCACCATTGATTATTTTTTTATCAGTACATTTTCAGGGTGTAATATTTGACTTTAAGTGCTTTAGGTGCGCCTCCAGTAAAAAGAAAAGAAAATGAACTTAAGTAAGCTGAAGGCAGCTGGAGAGTACTTTAAAATAGTACCATGGTTTTAGATTGTTATCAAGGGTGCTAGTTTTTTTTGTTTTTGTTTTGCGTTAGCAGTGTTAATGCTATTAAACTGAGTCTTTGTGAATAGCTGGATACATTTATGACCCTTACATTTTTCTGTGGTTAAAAATGTTTCAGGGATTACAATATCAGCAAATGCTTGTCGTAGTTCAGTGCCATGTTGTGTTTCTCTGCACTCTAACCCCCCTGGTGCCAGACGACAAGAAAACAAGCCTATGCAAGCAAAATGCACTGTGTAGTTCCTAACTATGAATTTCAAGATCATCTCAAATATTTTTTTTTTAAACATGCCAAATGAATATTCATCTCATTGAACTTAATGACATTTAGAATAGTTAATTTCATATATATATAATGGGAATATGAAAGACAAACTGTGGAGATGAACAAAGACTGAAAATAGTCTCTGGGAAGGACTTGATCCAGCCTCCAAACCTTTAGCAGTGTTACGGGAAAGCCTTGGCAACAGACCCAGAGCAAACCACTGATGTCTCCCACAAACTATCAGGATGTTTTACAAGCCGGGTCGGGTTCTCTCTGACCGTGATACTCGCTGCTCCCGCTCAGTCGAACCGGTAGGGCCTCACGTCAAACTTCATGCCAAAGCTTGCAAGTTTAAATTTGCTTTTGGCTAAAAACACAGATATGTTAAAGATTCATAAATCAAGGAAGCCTCTCTGGTATCACACGCACATCACTTGTTTAAACAAAATGTCTTTTTTTCAGAGTTATTAAGGGTAATTTTGTTCTACAAGTATCAGAACATTTGGTTCTAAAAGTTCATATTGGAACAAAACTGGTAGATTATAAAAACAGCGTCTTGTTATATCTAGAGTTTTAAATTCAGCTTGTCCAAGGTCTGCCAATTTATGCAAAGCAACTTTAAACCTGAGGAAACTGGAAAGCTGTTTGACCAAATTGATCTATTACTAAGTTTAATTAAAACTTTGAAGGGTAATGGTTCATGTGCTGGGTTTTTAATGTTTTTTCTTGTAGCTGTTTACTGTATATATTGATGCTATGCCTGTTGGCAGTATGTGAAGGAGAAATTGAGACTATGAAATGTTCTCTTTGCACTGGGTTTAAAGTCTTAGCTGTATAGAAGGAACACTACTTATTAAAAGTTAAATTTCTGTAATTTTAAGTATTTTGTTGTACAAATAAGACTATGTTTATGTTGTTGTTTTATGGATTCTGTTTTTATCAATTTTAGGACTTTTTATGAATCATGCCAACTCAGTCTCTTACTAAGATTTAGATGAGAAGGTTGATACTGACCACTTGCTGAGTTTTTAAACTGTAACCAGGAGGCAGTTAGCCTAGCTTAGCATTAAGACAGGAATAAGACGTAGAGCTCTAGCTTGGCATTCTCCAATATTTAACAGAGCTGCACCTCTAATACCTACATATCAATTTGTTGAATGTTGTTACTACAACTGTAAACAACAATCAAATTGTTGAATGTTGTTACTACAACTGTAAACAAAGATAAATGTTTAAAAATTAGTTTTTTGTACAGTTACTGCTCATGCTGTTTTGTTACATGATGGTGTTACACTTTCTTACTCCCTCTCAAACTACAAAAACATAATTTTACCTGAAAGTATTGTACATGTAGTTGTTTAAGATAATTTAAATTTAACAACAATGAGCAGAATTTGAACCTTATTCAGGTTTCCTGTTCTCCCGCTGCTTGCAGTCTTTGTGCTAAGCTAGATTAATTGCCTCCTTGCTAACATTTTGTATTTCAAACATGACAGATATAATGCCATTCCAACATGACTCTTGGCAATAAAGTAAAAGTCCTTTAAAGATTATTTGAATTATTTGTTCCATTGAAATGTGTTGTGTCATGATCTTGCCTCCCAGTAGATCTCTACACTGCAAAAACTCATATCGTTGTATGTTTGTCCAAATTCTTGTCAGAAATGTTTCAGTACACCTAATGTAAGTCGCATTCACCCGACAAGTCCAGATAATCATCTTATGTCAAGATATCAGTATCTGTATTGACTTATAAATATATTTGGATCCACTAGTATTCTTTTCTTAGATATGGCTGAACACTAAGGCCATCATTTGGTTGTAATGTTTTTCATCCACTACTCAATTTTAATCTGAGTGGGTTGCTTTTTGTTGTCTGTGTATTGTAACATTTTGTCTTGTTTTTTGGTCCTTTTCTGTCTTGTTGAAATTTGTAATCTGTTGGGAACACCTTGAAATTGAAATGAATCATCTCAACGAAGTTTGAAATAAAATTAAAAAAAACAAGGCCTGAATTTCTTAGTAAAAAATATCTGCAAACAAAATGTACTGGTTAAGCCCCATAAATGAGATTTACTATCTGAATTACTAAATACGGTGAATGTGGCTTAAAATAAGTGCAATGAGATCTTTTTGACTAATAATTAGACAAATACACTCGCTAAAATGTGAGTTATTTTTTTTTGCAGTGTACTGGTCTTGAATTAATTACAGTGACACTAGAAACGGGAAACCTTCCTTCCCACACCGTTTTTCTTTCACCTAAACAACTGGAAATTCAAATGCAATCTTGTGGTTTTGTTTGTGCTGAGAAAATAAAAAAATCAACAGTTGTATCCACTGCAGAGGCCTCTCTGGATGTGTTTATGTAGCATCTATCCTGTAATATTTTTGTCAACAGCGGGAGCTGAAAACAGACGCTTTACCAACAGGATTCATTCTGCATCTGTAATGCATTATTCTTGCAGACAACTTTTTTTTTTTTTTTTTTTTACATGAAACAGTAGAACAAAATCTGGTATCTTGTATAGTGAAACCAGTCCTTTTACCACACTGTTGTTTGTGGGTAAAAACAGAGAAACAGTAGATTTTTCCGAACATTTCCTCTGGAGGACAGAGCCGCAGAGAGAAGCAGCAGCTCAGAGAAAGTATTAAAAAAAGAAATACTTTTACATCTGCATTTGGCATTCTTTTCTGTTGACACCAAACACAGTCTTGTTTCCATTTTAATTTACTGTGACACACAAAGAACATCAGAGAGACAGACGCTTTTTTTTAAAGTCGTGCAATAACTCTCAGGCTTTTGGTAATAATTATCTTTAGAAAAAAAAAATGAGGATAAAAATCAAAGGATATTTTTCTCAGCAGTCACATAATGACGAATAAAAAGCATGTTTTCCGAGAAGTGTCACTGCGGTGCTTCTAAATCTGTCTGTCAGGGATTATAAATGTATTTTTCCGTAGTAAATGGTTTTTGTTTGTGTTTATTTGTAAGAAAAACGTGGGATGGCTGTAAATGCATCTGTTCTGTTTTTAAAAAATCATTTCACAAAATAAACACTTCTAAGAATACACTTTGGTTTGTGAGTCTCTGAAGCAACACTGAATACATTAAATCAAACGTTTTGGAGGACAGTTTCAGGCTCATTTTGTCACCCTGAAGCTCATTGGTTGGAGGTTGCAACTTGGTAACATCCAATCAATCTGTCGACATTACTTTTCCTGAATTTGTTTTTCAGTTCCTGCCATCATGTCTCTCCTGAGCTCGAGATTAAACCACCCCTTTCATCTAGGCTGTGTCCAAAACACATCCTTTCATACTACTATTCGTTTTAATGTGTTGTCAGATGTATGTCGTATGATCAAAAATCATAAGTATGCATTTTTCTTGTTTGCGAGAAATATCCTGATGATTAAAAGATCGGCTAGAATTTTTAAGTTGGTAATGCACTGCTCAAACTAAACCGCCCCACAATGCACTGCGGTTCTCAGACTGTCTAATCGTGGAGCTTGACACATGTCCTTATTTCTGATCGATCTTCTATATTCACTTATTTCATATCTAATCTTCTCTTGGATTTGTTTTAATGACATTTTAATGTCTCTTTTTCCCTTTGTCAAGAAGCTTTGGATGTCTTGTGTGAAGCACTTCTCATTGCCTCGTTGCTGAAATGTGCTTTATAAAAAAAAAAAACTTGCCTTGCCTTTTGTGAGAGAGGGAAGACACATCCAACAGGCTGGCCATGCTGTGTCCATGGTTCTTTAAGATGCTCTTTGTCGTTTTGAGCAGAGGCAATCGGGGTGGGCATGACAATGAGAATCTGCTTGTGGCTCTGCGCCGACTGTGAACGTATGCAGTCGTACAACCAAAACATAAAACGTGAGGAATTCATCTGAACGGTTTGGAGCAGCTGATCCATCAAGCTCTCTTTATTTAACTCCAATTCATAAGAAATGTTATCTCAAGACACTTTACAAAAGAGAGGGTAAAAAACATAACTCTGTTTTATATTACAAAGATCCACCTTTAATCTATCATGAGCACTTGAGCTCCAACATTTAGCAAAAAAACGTCCTTTTAAGAGGCAGAAATCTTTGGCTCTTCCTATCCTTGGTTTTGGTTTGAAAACCGGGATAGAGGAAGATGCAGGAAGAAGAATAGGGCCAACATCATAGCTTTATTTATTGCTGGATAATTCATGGAGATGTATGCAGCAGCAGGTCCAGCGCCAACAGTTTGTGAGAAAGATGGACTGAAAACTCTCTCAGGTATGATTTCTGAAGAGCAATCCAAAAAAATGCAGACCCAGCTTGATTTTCCAGGACAAACAGAGTAATTATGGATTTCTCAACGTCCAGATTGAAAGCTTTAGGTCTTTTGCGTTTCTCTTTGTATGGAAATAAAGGATGGAATAAGGAGGGGTGGGAAAAAGGAGAGAAAAGACAATCACCTCAGTGTTCGTGCGGAGCTGAAATCCTCTGTGATCTGCTCTGATTCTGTCCTCTCCGGGTTCAGATCAGACATTCGACGAAATTTGGCTCGACGGGACAGCCACCACCCCCCCCCCCCCCCCCAAACAAACCGCTGAGGGGTTCTAAGAAAACATTTGGAACAAGAATAAAACTGTTCTCTCCTTTTTCTTCTTCTTCAGTTTTATCCCCTCTCTGTCCCCCCCACTCGCTCTAATTTTCTTTTTCTCTTTAGTGTTTTTTTTATTCTCTTTCCCACAAGTTAGATTCCTGCATCTTGTTCTGTTTCCTTTCTCATTTTCACAACTTCTCAATCTTGGTCTGTTTTTCTTTTTGAGTTTATTTTTTTTATTTGTGCTTTTGTTTCATCTTTCAACTTTCTTAATCTCCATCCATTTCCCAATCTCCTCTCTTTTCCAATTTTCTCCAAAATGCTAAATGTACCTCGTGTCTGTCTAATGAAGTAGATTTTAAAGGTCCAATCTGTCAGATATCTACTGAATGAATTGATAAAGGTATCTTACTATCTGATCAGACATTAAGGAAACATGAAGTGTTGGCTTCTGTGACAACAATGCAGCAGCCAGTATGTCCTCCTTCTAACTTTAGATTCTGCTCCTGAATGCTCTGGATTTGTTTGGACCAGAGAAGGTAGGCGCTTTTAAGACCCCCCCCACACGCCCGTTTTGGACGCCCCTCGGTTTGTCAGATATAAGAGCAGTTATCAGGTCAACAGGTGTTGCAGCGATGGAAGCGGTCAAGAGAAGTGGTTCAGATAGAAGTGATTGTACCCGACCTAAAAAGCCTCTGCATGTTTCTAATAAGCTCCACGAGCAGAAACGTGCTCAAACTAGGATCAATATTGGAGATGCTTTTGAAAAATGGAGAGAGGTTAGAACACAGAAAGGTTTACAGACCCATGCAGAGCTGGATAAACACTGAAGCTTCAGAGTCCACCACATGGTGACCTGAGTGAACATCCACTCTAGAGAGGAGGGGGCGGGATTTGGGCCTTTATTCATGTTGTGTCTTGGCCTCTCTTCACCTCACTCCCTCCCTTTGACCTCTTTTTTTGTCTCTTTGAAATATTTAACAATCCATGCCCTCTTAAAAATACACTTTGTGTTCACTCTTTTCATCGTTACTTTTAGGCTTACTTTTGATTGCATCTCTCCTGTCCTCCGTCTCGTCCTGATCTGCTTTTTCCATGTGAGTTTCTTTCAAATTAGTACCAGTTTCTTGTTTTCCTCCTCATCCAGACGGTTTTGTCCTTCCTTAATACAAACCTCCTTTTTTTCCACAAGTCGCGTGTCATTTCAAATCGTTGACCTTTCTCTCTCTCTTCTTATTTAATCACAATGCTTTGCTCCGTTTCTCCTCATTTTCCGTTGTTTCTCCTCCATTCCCCCGCTCACTCTTACCCTCTCTGCCCCTCTTTTAGTCTGACTTTAAACTTAAAAAATGTTGTATTCTGAGTGAACCGACAGAACGTATCACCACTGGTCTTTAAAACCAAACCGGGAATTGTGTGAAGATTGCTTTCCTATTCCAGGTTATGCACCGTATTCAGTGTGTGTGTTACTGTAAGGGTTTTTTTTTATAGTGTGTGTGTGTGTGTGTGTGTGTGTGTGTGTGTGTGTGTGTGTGTGTGTGTGTGTGTGTGTGTGTGTGTGTGTGTTGCTGAGGTAACTGACAGGAATGTGAGCAACGAAGAGGAAACCCCTGTGGAAGTTTGGGATGTTCGGAAAGGGTGTGTGTGTGTGTGTGTGTGTGTGTGTGTGTGTGTGTGTGTGTGTGTGTGTGTGTGTGTGTGTGTGTGTGTGTGTGTGTGTGTGTGTGTGTGTGTGTGTGTTTAAGGACAAGGAGAGAGAGAGAGAGGAAGAGGTGTATATTTTTATGGGAACACCTCACCCGCTGCTTGTTACCCCGTCTGGAAAAGATAACACAAATCTGGATTCCCCGGCTCCCAGCTGGAAGTGAACGAGTGTGCGAGGGTGTGTGTGCATGGTGTGTTTCTCTGTGTGTGTGTGTGTGTGTGTGTGTGTGTGTGTGTGAAACTTTAAACTATGCCAGAGCTGTTCGTGTTTGCAAACAAGAACCTTCACGTCTGTGTGAGTCATTCACGGTGAAGATCTTCACTTTCATTTTCATACAACTTTGAATCCAAAGAGAGAATGTTTAACAGTTTTTGAAGATTTAAAAAAAAAGGGGCATGGAAGTTCCTATTAACTGTTACAAAAAGCCTGTTCCCATACTGTTTGGAGATATACATGACATAGTAGAGAAGATCACAAGGTGCATAGAGGAGACACATTAAAGACCTTCACTCGCTGGCTGTCTGACTCTGGACGACCTCAGAATGATTTCTTTTTCCTCTTCAGTTCATCACACACTCACATCCACCTTCTGTGAAGCATCTTTTCCTCTTGTCTCTCTTAATCCTGGTTCAGACTGCAGGATAACCGGGACCCACCTGAAGTCCGATTCCTTCTTCCCCGACAATCTTAACGTCCCTGATCCGCTCGGAGATCATCAGGCAGGCCTCGATTTATACCAAACATGTTTGATATTTTGGATTAAATATCTTGACGAGTAGATCATGAAGGATTCTGGCAGAAGTTTGTGTGTGACTAAAATCACAGCGAGAGACAATGGAGGACAGTTATCAGTGAAAAATGGTGTTGACTGGCAGCAGGATGCAACCCACAACAGACAACAGATAGAAATGAGCTAGCTAGATAAATCTGGTACAAAGCATCTCTTCTGAGACTAATGTTTTATTTTGTACACTGTCCCTGATTCAAACGATTAAACTAAACTAAAAACTAAGGTACAATCTGACCTCCAGCTCTCCCTGAAGAATACACAACCCATGTTGTCCACTTGTACCCAGACATTTCTTCACTGAAACTAACTTTTTCCTCTCTGCACAAAACATTACAATTTAACTGACGGTTGATATTTTACATGAGGTCACATGAGGTCACATGAGGTGATGCATTCCTTCACAGGGCATAATAATTTTGATAAAATCCTGTAACATGTAATGTGCCATTATTTTCACATCATGTAGTGTGTGCATGCTTGAGATTATAGAGAAGAACAACTGTTAAGATTCTCCTAATGTGCATGATGCTACAAGATTTTAAAATGTGGTTTGATTTTAAAACTCCTGCAGTCTGAGCCAGGCTTTAAGCTATATGCAGTGAATGTTAATTTACCACCAATAAAAAAAGAAGAAACTCTTTTGCAGCACACGTGTTATGCTCTCAACAGGATGTACACATTACTCTACATCTGCTTTGTCACCTTGTTATAAAGAAGAAAGATCGTCAAATAGTTCCAACATGAAACACCTTTGAGGGATCCTAAATCAAGTCAATCAGCTTAAACTGAGATCTCCTGAATATACGTTTGATGTCAACATGATTTCTCTTCTGGTGTGGAGGCTTTGAGAGAGAAGCAGAGAGATCTGGATTCTGACTCTAACGTTACATATGGAGATGAGAGGGGAAAAACTCCAGAGGGAAACGGGAGAAATGAAGGGAGAGGCAGAGAGAATGGAATTTGTTCATCAGTGTGTTTGAGACAGAGAGAGAGAGAGGGGGGGAGAGAGAGGGGGAGAGAGAGAGAGGGAGAGAGAGAGGGAGAGAGAGAGAGAGAGAGAGAGAGAGAGAGGGGCTGATTAGGAGAGAGAGAGAGACAATGTGAGAGTTGGAGAGAGAGAGTTAGAGAGCGCAAGAGAGAGAGAGAGAGAGAAGACAGAGATAGACAGAGAGACAGAGAGAGAGAGAGAGAGAGAGAGAGAGAGAGAAAGAGAGGGAGAGAGAGAGGGAGGCTGATTAGGAGAGAGACAATGTGAGAGTTGGAGAGAAAGAGTTAGAGAGAGAGAGAAAGAGAGAAAGAGAGAGAGAGAGAGAGAAAGAGAGAGAGAGAAAGAGAGAGAGAGAGAGAGAGAGAGAGAGAGGCTGATTAGGAGAGAGAGAGAAAGAGAGAAAGAGAGAGAGAGAAAGAGAGAGAGAGAGAGAGAAATAGAGAGAGAGAGAAATAGAGAGAGAGAGAAAGAGAGAAAGAGAGAGAGAGAGAGAGAGAGACATAGAGAGAGAGAGAGAAAGAGAGAAAGAGAGAGTGAGAGCAAAATAGAGAGAGAAAGAGAGAGAGAGAAAGAGAGAGAGAGAAAGAGAGGCTGATTAGGAGAGAGAGACAATGTGAGAGTTGGAGAGAGAGAGTGAGAGGGATTTTCCCATCTCTTTCTCTCTCTGGTGTTTTATTGGCCACATGTGGTTAGGATGTCAGATCAGTCGCCACAACTACACACTGACTCGCTAACTGTGTGTGTGTGTGTGTGTTTGTACGGTGTGTGTGTGTGTCTTCTCAGACTCTGATGTATGATGACAGCTGGTTTACTCTGTAAATGTGTTTGTTTTTGAGTTTGTGCAACTTCTCTGCGTATATTGTTCTGTGACGTTATCGCATAAAAGTTTGTGTACGTGGCGTGTGTATATGTTTGTGTGTCTTTCATGTATATAAATGTGTGTATGTGTTATTACACTGTAAATATGTGTGTTTCTGTATGAGTGTGTGTGTGTGTGTGTGTATTGTCCAAACTTTCTAATTAATGTCAATGTGGTTTGTAATTTCCACTCAGACTCCAACCACTGAACATGAAATAATACTTTGTGTGTGTGTGTGTGTGTGCGTGTGCGCGTGTGTGCGTGTGTGTGTGTGTGTGATGACGGACACAGTCGAGACTCAAAGTCTTCCCTCTGTGTTTTATGTGCTGATATTTCACTTTAATCTGTTAACGTCATTTGATTTTCGTTTTAATCTTTAACATATTCATATTCTAATAAAAGTATCCTCTGACATCTGTTCATCAGTTACACCCGTCACAATGATTCACACATTTAATGACGTGAAGATAAAAGTCGGTTGCCTTCATCTGCGTAGCCGACGTTTCAAATTAAATTCAAACAGAAAACTGGAGCAGCTTTAAAATACAACAACAATTACACAATACATACATACAGCCAGTATGTCCTTCTAACTTTAGATTCTGCTCCTGAATGCTCTGGATTTGTTTGGACCAGAGAAGGTAGGCGCTTTTAAGGTGACCCCCCCACACGGCCGTTTTGGACACCCCTCGGTTTGTCAGATATGAGAGCAGTTATCAGGTCAACAGGTGTTGCAGCGATGGAAGCGGTCAAGAGAAGTGGTTCAGATAGAAGTGATTGTACCCGACCTAAAAAGCCTCTGCATGTTTCTAATAAGCTCCACGAGCAGAAACGTGCTCAAACTAGGATCAATATTGGAGATGCTTTTGAAAAATGGAGAGAGGTTAGAACACAGAAAGGTTTACAGACCCATGCAGAGCTGGATAAACACTGAAGCTTCAGAGTCCACCACATGGTGACCTGAGTGAACATCCACTCTAGAGAGGAGGGGGGAGACAGCTCTCTGTACTGTTTTAAATTCAGACTGCAGTACCCATTTTAAACACTAGGGGGTCAGAGTTACATATCACTCCTTTAAGTAGCTAACTTCTGTGTTAGAAGTTTCCTCAATCTTGATCGCACAGAGACAAAGACCAACATACTGTCATTGTGGTTCTCGTTGTTAGAAGTCTCAAATCCCACTTAAAACCCTTCAGGTTGGTTTCATAATTAAGAACCAATGGTCCAAGTTAAAGGCTAATGCTGGTACGCTAAGCTAACTAGAATGTTTGGTGTTACTGGCTAACTACATTTACATGTACTGTCATTGCTGTTATAACACAAGAAGCTCCTGGATGCTTCAAACTGTTATATCTCAACACTTTTTCATGACCCTGCATCATTCAGGTTCCAAACTTATTAAGCTAACTGGAAGGTAAACTAGGAAAGAGACGACTTTTTGTATACAAACCTGAGATCGAGGCCGATTTTGGGCCCAATTCCCCCCCTTCTGACCAAAGTCAGCAAAGGTCAGATTATCTTGCTTTTATCCAAAGCGACGTACATCAGAGAGTAAGAACAACACAAGCAAGGATCTAGAAAAAAGGGAACAATGTGAGTAAGAGCAAACGATCAGCTTTGAGTCTGATTGGACACACAGGTGCTGACAGGAAGTGACCAGAGGCAAAGCACAACATTGAGGGCAGTTCTTGAGAGCTCTAATCAGTATAGAAACCATCTTATAAGTCGTTGTTATCAAACAAAAACCATCATCATCATCAATAATATGGAGACCATCATCATCATCATCATCAAGCGAGCAGCAGAGTTTTAAATTTGATGCGAGCAGAACTTCTCATGGGGTTAATTAGACTCTAAGTATTGTTTTAATAACAACATTTTCTGCACCTGTTATCATTTTTCAACTATCCATCAGATGCTAAACGTGGCAAAGCAAATATCCGGTTCTATAAATGAAGTCTCTGAGTCTGTGTGTTCTCGCCTGCTGGTCTGCTTCATACCTCATTTACCGTCTGAACTCCTCCTTACATGTACGGCTCTGGATGGACTCGATGATGTCATGCTGGCCTCGGTCTCTCTCTCTGCTGCAGGATGTCAGGCTCTCTCCTCCGTATACCCCCACTGCTTCCTGTTTCCTGTCCCGGCAGGAAGTGGCTCACTTCATAGTTCACTTCCTGTTAGAGGGGGCTGCTGAAGGACATAGATGGAGACGTTTACTGTAGCTTGTAATGATGTAAGCATGACTGTAAGAAGTCACAGAGATACTCCTAATCCGACTTTATAAAACATTTTATTTGGAACGGCGAAGCACAGGAGCAGCTCCTCATGTTTTGAAACACTTAAAAACATCAAAACAAAAAGTTCAGAACTTGAAGGGAAGCCATCATAGTCGAGGTCAAGGACAACAACTGAGGGAATCATCCACCCCTCCCGTGCTGGATTGAAATCTGTGGGATCAGAAATTTCCCATCTGGGAGGAAGTTGAATTGTGTTTCTGTCGACGTTAAGTTGGCGACAGTCGGTCTAATTCTTCGTCTCACAGGAAAGCGAGAGAGAGACCTCGGACTCCGAGTGAAGCCGTCTTTACTTTTTATAGATCCCAGACCCTGACACACATATCTGCCCACAGAACATGTCATGGATTTTTTTTTATGTTTCCTCTCCTCCCACTGACTCTTTTTCTGTCTTTCCATCCCTCTCTCTAATTTGATCCTTTTCTTTTATTCTCCTGTCTTCTCATGCAATATGGAAGTTATTACAGTGAAGGCATCACTGCTGCTGCACGGGGGGGAAGGAAACTGCAGAAAACTGTTTTCATTTTTTAATAATGAGTTTGTTTATTTTGCTTCTGGTTTGTTTGTAACATGACAACATAAAGTGAAACTTTCAAACAATGATACACAAACATTTGTACAGTATAATCAGGGACTGTCATTGGGTCGGACGCTTTCACTTCATGAAAAAAAAAATCAGGAAATAAATGTTGGATTTGGCCAATCAAAGTCAAGGAATGTATAGGACAGGATTAGTCACTTTATGTCATTGAATGCAAGAGTACAATAAAACTTCTTTACACAACAGCACGACAAATTTGGTCAAACAACAAGTTGGTATAAAAATTGAAATAATATTTTAAAAAACAGCAAAAAAAAAAGACGAGAGGAGAGAGAGACTTTTTGTCAATTTATTGAACATGTTAAGAAAATACAAACACAAAATAAAAAGGAAAAAACAAAACAAAAACAAAAAACTGGATCCTCAGGATCCATAGCAACAAATAAATAACTCAAATAATGTAATTCATGTTCAAAAGGGATAGGAAGAAGTTTAAACAACTGGTCCTACCCCTTCTTATTTTTGTGCTTTATTATTCACAGAAAAATAAAAATGTTTTCATCAATCAGTGTATGATGTTAGACTTGTTGGTCAAAACAAATAAAGTTTTTAGACAAAACAAAATGGGAACATATTAATCAAAACCATCAGCCAAGAAATAACCACTTTTTTTTTGTTGCATTAGTTTCTTGAAGATACAGGTTCCTCTCAACTTATGTTTGCTTTCTCTCGGTTGGAACAACTCCTGGATACCATGAGGCGATTGCTGATAGTTTGCTTTGTATATAATTTGAATAGTTTTATTGTCAATGGTTCCAGATATACAGAGTATAGAAGCTGAACGCTGCCTCTCCATGTTTCTGTCTGACTCTGAGGACAGAGAGCAGACCTGGTCCCAGAGGAGCGGAGCGGTCTGGATGCTTGGTAGTTAATCAGGAGGTCACTGATGTATTCTGGCTCTCAACCATTCAGCACTTTATAAACCAGCAGCAGGATTTTAAAATCCCTCTCCTCTGACAGGGAGTCAGTGAAGACCTCAGGACTGGAGCGATGTGATCTACTTTCCTAAGAGGGAAGTTAAAGTCGATGGATGGCTTTCAAAGTGAATTTAACGTCTTTATAACGTTGATCTCTGCACCATGATTTAACACAATGGTCCATCATGCGTCCATGGCCCCGCTGATACAAGTCCGTGTGGCTCAGAGTCTGGTCTGCCAGAAGGAGTCCGGGATAAGTGGGCTGTTTTCTTTTTTCGCTCTCTGCTGCGTTTTCAGTAAACGCTTATTACGACCAAACAAAGAAAGAAAAAAAGATTGATGACTGTGATGAGGAAACTTTTTCAAACGAGTTCAAATCCAAAGAAAACTAACAAGTTTTTAGATTGAGACAAAAAGTCAGAGCTGTCAGTGAGTTGACGGAGTGGATTCTCTGCTACAGAGCCAGGTGTTACCATGGAAACGCAACTGGGACCTTTAGACCCTAATCCTAACTCTCCTTTTTTATGACCAACAGAGAGCAGTTTTTAAATATTTGGTTGTTTTAAAGAAACATTTTGGTTATTACCAACTTTTTAGGTATCATGATGATGAAAAAGAAATGCTTCTTTTAGTGTGAGGGTTTTGTCTTACCTTAGAGATTTCTTTTTGGCCTGTTTCACACATGAACTCTTGACATTTCCAAGATCATTTCAGATCATTCAGGTCCTACATGTTTTCCAGAATCGCCCCTCTCACAGCGACAGATTGTCATCAGCCCGCTGCAAGCACGCGTCACGCTAAACTGAGCAGGTAAAGCAGGACAGAAAATCAGACATGGGAACGCAAGGGGCATCGGGTCAATTTCAAAATAAAACCCAATATACAGACTCCAGATTGTGTATCCCCTCACTTCATCAACCTCAGGAAGACAAAGCAACATGTTCTTAGCATGTTGTTCTCTTTGTTCCCGCGTGATCTTGCAGTTCTCATGTGACCTGTGTGTACAGCTGCTCATGGCTGCACTCACATTAAAGAAAACGGACCCAGTGGGGCAGACCGCACGACGTAGGACGAAGCAAAAACGTTCCTGGGTCTTTTGTGTTGCATCTGTCTGAATTTTCCTTTTTTTTGGATGGTCTTTCCTTTCCTCTCAGTTCCTCCCTCCTTACTCTACCTCCAATCTGTCCTCTTTTCACCCGTCTTTCCTCCCCATCTTTTCCCCCCCTCCCTCCTCCCTCCTCCCTCCTCCCCCTCTCCCATCAGTGGGAGCCAAGGTGTGGGTGTCAAACCTCTGCGGTCTGCTGGTTTGGTGGCCTTGGCTTTGAAGGGAGCTTGTGGGTTGCGGGGTTCGGATCCCGGGAAGGCCTGACCGCTAACCCCCCTCACTAGTGAAACCCATCCATCACCGTGGAAACTGTCGAGAAACCAGCCAATCAGTGAGCCAGAATCTGAGTCAGCAGAATCCGGAGACAGAGTTCAGTTTATTCTATTCTGGTCATTCATCATGTGTCAGTCGCAACGTTTCAAACTGCTTATCCACTGATTCATCTGCTCTTAAGAAAAAAAAAAAAAAACTTTCAAAGGATGCAATGAGAAGAAAAATATTTGAAGACTAAATATGACAAACTGAGAGAAAACATGCAGAAAAACACAAAACTGTGTTAAAACAAGAAGTATGTTCCTTGCTCTTACCTTTTTTTATCTTTGATTTTCTTTAGTATTAGTTCATATTGTTGCATTAGTGGAAGTCTAAACTAGATTATTTCTCTGTATTTCTCATCTAAACTGTCTTATTATATTGTTTTCTATCGTCCTGCATGCTTGCGAGTTGTTTTCACATTTGCACGTTAAAAATAAATCAATTAAAAAAAACAACATTCAAGATGTTTGTGGTGCCAAAAAGCTGCTTAAACTCTTCAACAGAAAGTCCGACTCTGTCAGGATGCTCTCTGCAATCATGATGTTTTAATGGATGTAATTAAGGGCAGGATTTTGCCTACATTACTGACACTCCGTCCAGATTTGAAGTCTTTTCTCTAAATGGTAAAGGGACTTGATCTTGTATTTTTCTTTTCTAGTCTCCTGACTACTCAAAGCGCTTTCACACTGCAGGTCACACCTCCACATTCACTCACTGATGGTAGAGGCTGCTGTGTGAAGTCACCATCAGAACTAACTAATCCCATTCATACTCATTCATACACCGCAGACGAAGCAGTGGGAGCAACTTGGGGTTAAGTGTCTTGCCCAAGGTCACATCAGACATGTAGCTGCAGAAGCTTCCGGTTGAGAGACGACGACTCTACCAACTGAGCCACAGCCGCTCTACTGTTGGTTTTTTATGTTGTTTAATCTCGTCTCTTGGTCTCCAGCCCTGACCGTGTTATCCCCTGACTGTCTTTGCTTTTAGTCTCTCTGTGTCCTCCCTGTTGTTGCTGTCCGTTGTGTATTCCCTGGTGTTTCCTTGTTCTAGTGTTCTCAGTGTGTTTTTCTAGTGTATGACCTTACCTGGCTTTTTGACCTCTGTTTGCCCCCTGTAGATTTTTTTACCATTAAAATTTTATTGAATTTTCCAATTATCAAGTACATACAGACATATTGGTATTTAAGATTTGTATTTGTCACATACTCATACAGATGTGCAGTAAAATGTAAAGACTGTTCCACAAGGCCATGCAATAAACACTCAAATTACTAACACACATAAATACAGTAATATAGAAATATAATGTAAAATCATTTGAATATACAAAATATAGAATAATGTAAACAGTGTAAAGTGTCCAGGGTGTCAAAGTGCAATATAGAGGTAAAGAAGAACAAACAAAAACATTAATTGTGACAATCTAACAAAATAAGACTCAGAAATGAAAAACTCAAAAGACAAAGAAAAAGCCATCAACTGAAAGAATACAACAAGAGATTCTTGCTTCCCCGCCTCAGTCCACAACACTGATTGTGTTTGCTTCAACCTTTTGAATGTTTTTTGAATCAAAAAACCCTGAGGCTGTCAATAAACTTTATTTTCTACTCCACACCTTGGAGTCTGCGTTTGAATGAAAATGTCTTTTGTGTCACATCCCGACCTTTAACAGCCCGGCTCACAGTTTCCAGAATATTTAACAGCAGAGCCGATGTTTTAAAAAAGAGTGGAATTCCCCTTAAAGATGAGAAACAGTTCAACATGTAAGGAAAAAAAAAGAATGCTGGGAAAAGCCGAGCAAAACAGGAACAAAAAGTGAGACTGGAATGAAAGACGACAGCCTGTGTGAGGAGAGCGGCGGACATTTTTAGAGACTTCAGGCTCTCTTGTGGTCTACAGCGTCTATTTTTAAACCAGAATACAAAAGTGCCCCGTGCTATTTGGGGACTGAGTGGCTCCAAAACTTTCTGTTATAATTCTGTCTATTTATCTTACTGGCTCCTGGTTTCCCCAAAACCTCCACGCATGTTTAAACACGGGTTTTATGAGAGCGGCGCTGATGTGGAAATCTCCTAAAATTAAACAGAATTTTTATATATATATATTTGTCTCTTGTTGGTTTGGTCCGTGGTGTTGTCACTATAACAGGCACTGACGCCGTGTGGGAGAGAAAGTGTGTGTGTGTGTGTGTGTGATGACGCCTGTTGTAAGCATCACACACCGCTGCCAGCAGACAGAGAGGAGAGGAGTGTGGGAAATCGAGGGAGGGGAAAGTGATGGAGAGGAAGAAAGGGAGAGAAGGGAAAATATTTCTGACAGAAAAAAAAAAGAAGAAAGAAAAGAGAGAGATGGAGCGTGTAAGAGATGGACACACACACACACACATACATACACACACACACACACACACATCTGTATCCCTACAATCACCATTTTCTGCATCATCTCTCTGGGATCAATAATCGAGTCTCCCGACAGAACGAGCTGCTCCTCACAGATCAGCGTCTCCCTGTGGAGAGCATGGTTTGCCAAATCTTCTAATAATGCAAGATGAGCCGTCACACTAGATTTCAAACATTTGTCACAGCTGACTTCTGACACCAATAAGACAACATTTCAAAATAGAAATTGAGGGTTTTTAATGACAGAAAACACAGATCATGCACGGATGTTTTAGCACTAGATTCTGTTGGTAAGGATGGACAGAGCTGAGTCTGTATTTACACACATTCCTTAGTGAAAGGACACGTTGATAAATTACACTCTTTTTGATTGATTACAAATCTGTGCATAAAAAACTGATCATAAATGAGGACGCAGGTCTGACAGACGAGGGGATATCCATTCAGCTTCTTGAGAGGAAGTTAAAATTCAGATTGTGGCTCACAAAAACAAATAGATGTTAGAATAAGATGCTTTTTATGTATTTTTATTTATTTTTCCAAATGTGAAGATCAAATCATCGCACAGTTGTTGTTATTTTAAATTGTGTTTTTTTTTTTTACAATTTTCTTTGAAATACAGCCTCAAAATTATGGAAATATGTTTCTTTTCTTGCTGTTTTCATTTCCTTTAAATTATTTTCTTCATAGATCAAAAGTTTGCCGTCGTTGTTGGACTTCAGTGAAGTTGTGAAAGTGACATATTGAGCTCTGGGTGATAAAGGGATTTCTCACAACTTTAAGATTTGTATAAAAAGTGAGTGACAGTCTGCAGATTAAATTCTTAGTCGATCAAAAGTTGCACAAATTGTTCAAATTTGAGTTTCATATCATTCTTCTCTAACAGTGAAGTCCTGGCTTTACATCTGTAAGTCATAATTGAATGACTTAATGTGACTTTACATTCTGTCATCTCTTCGGGATGTGACGGTTTATTTCTCATACATCTGAGCGACGTGGTGACGGAGCAGCAGAGAGTCAGAGATGCAGAAGGAGAAGAAATAAACAGAGACACAGAGACAGGGCGTCCATCTTTTTTTTTTCTCTCTCTCTCTCTCTCTTGGTCTTTCTTGTTATTGTTTTTCTTCATCGTTAGGTTTTTTCCCTTCTCAGGTTTCCCCCTCACTACGTTTCTCAACATATCATTGACCTCAGTGTGTGTGTGTGTGTGTGTGTGTGTCTGGAGCCATGTGATGAAGTGTGTGGTTACCCACTGGTGTGACCAGGGACACAGGGGCACCTCGCTCTCTCTCTCTTTCTCTCCCTCTCTCTCTCTCTTTCTGTCGCTCCTTCAGACTCATTCTCTGCTTCCTGAATGCTTCTTCTGTCTTTCTGCAAACTTTAATTTACAAACGTCATCACACGTTCTGAATCCTCCATAACCTGCTGTGTCCAAATTCTATTGACTCACACTTCTGTTTGAATTTGAGCAAAAAGTAAAAGGATTTTGCCGTGTTTGACCTCAAGAAGAAGAAGAAATACTTTATTAATTCAATTTTACACTCTGTTGTTGAACATGCTACACACACAAAGGCTGAAACACACACACATGCACAAACAGGATCCTGCGGACGTGCACTGATGGAGAGATCTCAGGGTGAGGGAGGCTGCCCACAGTGAGCACTCCTGAGCTGGTAGTAGGGGTTTGGTGCCTTGCTCAGGGACACCTCTGCAGTGCTCAGGAAGTGAACTGACACCTCTCCAGCTCCCAGACCAAATTTACAGATTTGGTCCGCACCCAGACTTGAACCAGTGGCCCCTCCAGTTCCCAACACAATTCCCTACTGCCGCCCCTTTATGCAATAAGCACTAAGAAGGAAAGAAGTCACACTTGAATAATCCATGAGGGCAAATTCAATATTTACACAAACACAGGCCAGGAATACACACACAGTCTCCTATAGTTCATGCACTGATGGAGGGATGTCAGAGTGAGAGGGCTGCTCACAAATCAGCGCCTGTGACTTATATTCCTCGGTTTACGGTCATTTTGTTGTGTGAAAAATTCTGTTTATGTTTTGTCTGAAGACATTTTGACTCTGAAAACCAAAAATTTCATAAAGAAATCATGATTCTTATTTTCTTCATTTTTTTTATGGCCTTTTTGCCTTTATTAAATAGGACAGCTGAAGAGAAAGAGGAGATTTTGGTAGGAGGGGGGGTGACATGCAGCAAAGGGTCAAAGTCAGATTTGGACCCACGGCTGCTGCGTACATGAGGCGCACAACATAACCACTAGGCCACCGGCGCCCCATGATTCCTACTTTGAGTCATGTCACACCTGTTGAGTCATCAGGAGCTCTTGAATCTACTCTTCCAGATGTTCACAGCTGGTTTCAAAGTACAAGATCCTCTCCTGAGCTTCCAATCCCTCAAACCCCAGACTGAAACCTCCTCATGGCCACGTCTGAGTCCAGGAGAACCAGCAGCCCAAAGTGCTGCAATCACCTCGACTCCCAGGAGACCGCGAGCGCTCTCAAAGGCTGCAAGGGCGTCCAGGTTTGTGGACACGGAGGATTTAATCACAGGGTTCACAAACCTGCTATGCTTGAGTTATTTTTTTTTGGTTGTAAATTCTTCTGCATGTTTGCAAAGTGTCGACCTGTTTTTCATATGACAGAGCGATGTCATCATCAAGAGGACAAAACTGGATTAGATCTCTAGTTAAACAAAACATGGAGCAGAGTACGAACAAATGGTTTTTAATGAAGTCAAGCAACAAAAGGGCCCAATAAATAAATATATAAACATTATTAAAATACGTAGGGCATAAAGTGGGAGGAGTTATTATTCTAGAGATACTGAAAATTTAGATTTTGAGTATGAAATATTAAAAAATAATTAAATAATTGACACTATGTTTTTATATCCTCCTTTCTTTTACCCACAGCAGAACTTCTATCAATGTGTGTGTGTGTGTGTGTGTGTGGTAGTAGATGATGTGATTTCCTGTTTTTCCCTGAGCTGTGATCTCCCTGTACGGTAATAATCACACACACACGACCAGCCGACACACACACACACTTGTTGTTGTAGGAGGAAGTTGTAATATGCAGAGATTGTGTATCAACAGCCGGATGAGAAGACGGTTCATGGATAACATCAAGGTGTCACACACACACACACACACACACACACACACACACACACACACACACACACACACACACACACACACACACACACACACACACACACACACACACACACACACACACACACACACACACACACACACACACACACACACACACACACACACACACACACACAGAGGGGGGAAGTAATGATAGTACAGTGTTTTTATTTGATTTACTGTGTACTGTTTTGTTCTGGGACTTCATTTTGTTTCATTCTGTGATAAAATATTAAAAAACGGTTCTTGGTGCAGCAAACCTGAAAGCCAGAAACCTGGACGCGTCTGTTGTTGTGTCTCCGGGGGGACGAGTCGTGGTTCTGACTGTGTGGTCTGCTGCTTCTGTTGGCTTCAAGACGAGCAGCTATAAACACTTGGATCTTTTTGGAGAAGCTGCTTCAGTTTACACGCTGATTCAGCTGAGACCAAACAGCTGCAGTCAAATATTTAGCAGGTTTTTTTGGTTTTATGGGATGTTTCTGTGTCTTCTTCACACAAGAAGGAGAAACAGTTTGAAGCTTCAACATGAGCTGCGATTTATTTAACATTTCTCCCAAAGAACTAAACAACTGAATCTGCTCAATTAAAACTACCGACGACTTCCCAACACCATGTAGCCTATGACTGGTCTATCTCAGGACCCACCACCAGCTCCTTCATGAAAAACCGCGTCCTAAATTTCAAATATGTTTTCAACCAATCACATTTGTTCACTGAAAAATGTTGCAGTTTGTCCTTCAGACAGAAGAAACAAAGCAAAACAAACATGTTGGAAAAGCTCTTCATAGACTTTTTGACACAATATTTTTTCCAGGCACACATTATAGCGACTCACTGAAAATGGCTGCGCGACCCACTTTTGGGTCCCGACCCACCAGTTGAGAAACACTGGTTTAGAGTCCTTGAAGCATGAAGTTAAGAAGATGTATTAGTGCAGACAGAAGGGGTAAATAAATGCTCTTAATTCATACATGTGCACACAAACTTCAGGCCACCCCTGCACAGGTCGGTCTCCCAGTGCCCCCCCCCCCCCCCCCCCCCTCTCTGGACACGCCCCTTCACGGTTTGATTATATTCAACTTTAGTTCTAGACTTCATCTGCAGAGCTCCATAATGACCCACAGTCACAGAGAGGACTGAAATCATAAATCAAAACTACAAAATACATATCATGAACTTTAGCATCCAGCACTTAACGAGTCAACGTTATAGCATCAAATAAAGGAAAATGAAAAAAGTAATTTATCTTTATGTTAAAACCAAGATAGAGAGAAAAGGTTGCGTTCTAAAACCCTCCAGTCTTTCTTTAGTTTGTGTGTCATCATGTCTTCAGCTCGTCTCCCTCCTCCACACGTAATCACCGCTCGGTCAGCACAGAAGGCCATAAAGCATCAAATCTAAGTATTTAGAGTGATTTTAACGAGTGTTTTGCTACAGGTTTCGGTTCCAATCTCACAGATCTGGGTGAGAAGCCATGAGAGCTTCGAGAAAAGTTCCAGGATTTTTTTTTTATTGCTATACGCTCCTGAAGCCAAGAGATCCAGCAGACCGCAGAGTGTGACCCGGAGACCTGGCAGCACTACGCTGTGAAAACAGTACAGTATGTGAGACTTTAGTTATGAGCTTTGTTTAGACGCTGAATATATTCTGTTGTTTCAGATCATGTACAATGGACTGCTTATGTATTCTTTGTCTACCTGCACAGGGACAACAGATGCTGATTAGCGATTAGCTAACTCTGCTGCAATCAAGATTAATTGTGCTCTGCCCCTTTAAAAATAAACAACACAATGAAAAGTGCTGACTGTGCGCTGGGTAGAACTTTGCATGAAGCGTTTGTGCGCTGAGAAAAAAAACGCTGCACGTCCGTCCTGTCTCTATGACAACAGTCTGTTGACAACAAACTACTCTGTTACTTTTAACTGTATGTTTTATTTTGGATCGTTTATTTCCTGATCAGACACGGAGCAATGAGGACGCGGGTACAAGACACGATTTGTAGGCAGCAAAACTGGGAATTACCGTACATTTTGAAAAGAGCGCCGGTGACGTCGACAGCGCCTTTCTGAAAAGCTTTTCAACTTGAGCGCTCAGAGCGGCCCGCACAAAAAAGGCAGAGCGCTCGGAGAAAAGAAGCTGGACGCTAGGCGCTCTCTACTCATTGAAAACAATTTGAACAAAGACGCTTGCTGGCGCTCAGAAGAAGAAAAAAACGCTAGGCGGACACGGGGTCTCACTTGTGCTTTAAAAAAAAAACTAAAATCAAAGAAGTTAAAAAAAAGAGCCATAATGACACTCACTGGGTTCAGAATAAGGTCAGCCAACGTTAGGACAGTCGTGCTCAGCCTCTTACAGCAACTAGTCCACCTGTTGAAGCGACTACACACTCACAAAAACATTTGGGCCTAAACTAAATTTGCTCTGAGACAAGATGGTGGAGTTAACTCTGATGTCATTTCCTCTTCTATATGATTCCATTTCGCTAATTTAGTGTGAAAAGCAATCGCATACAATTTAACTAATTGAATTTAGCTCGACTAATGACTGGCAATAACTTAAACCCTTTTCATAACTTTTGAGTGTTTTTATTATATCGTTTTCACAATTAACAGATTCATGTTGATTCAAAGGAATTTAAATACATATATTTTGAAATTTGGATATTTACATAAAATCTACATTATGCATATACTTAAAAACAAACTAGGGCGTGAATCATTTATTTGAGTGCAGGTGGTTTTTTCCTCCATTATGACCCACAGTGGTGTTCCTACATTATAACGTCTGGAAGGAACAAAGAAATCCCCTCGAGTAATTGATTGAAGCAACATATCCACATGTTCAGAAATTCATTTCAAAGAAACGTCCGTCCAGAGGGCCGTGTTGTGGTCAGACAAAAGCAGAATGGGTTCAGGATTGATTAGAGCCAAACTTACTTTTGATCCAACTCTTACTCTAAATTAGTCCTTATGGAAACAAAACTATGAAGACTTTGTCAATAATTCTCTTTCTCACACACCCTAAAACACACACACACACACAGTCTGGTATGACCTGATAATGACAGTGAGCAGGTCTTCACTTTTCTTCCAAACCAAACACAGCGTGATGACATGATGACTGTGTTTGACTCATCTGCAGCTGGATGGACACGCTGAACTCTGAGGCTGCTGAGACTTTCTTTTGTTTTTTTTTTGATACGTCAAACCTTCAGGATCTCAGACGGCTTCGACAAAAACAACAACAAACAAATAGAAGTACACAGAAGTTCAGGTGAAGACATACACTACTCTCTCTGGAGTTCTGGCTCGTCGAAGCCGAGAGGTGAAAACAATGCCTGGGATTGTTCGTTCAAAGTGTCAGAGGTCAGACGTTGTTGACATGCGACAATGAAGTGAGCGAAGGAAAGGAAACAAGAGAAAATGTCAAAGAGAGGAAAGATGGAGAGATTTCAGACCTCCTGTTCTCGGCTCTAAACATCCTGTTCAAGGGGGGAAAACCCAGAGCGCTCCATAACAGGTGTTTTACTGCTCTTCACTCCAGAAGGAGAAAAAGACTGCATCACATATTCCCTCCCTTACTGGAGAGAAAGAAATGTATCAAGTATCTAGGATTTCTCACAGGCAGGTGATAAGTCCAACTAATGATTGAATCAGAATCAGAATCTGGGTTTATTGCCAACTACATTTACACATACAAGGAATTTGACTTGGTGTATTGCTGCTAAACAATTAACAAGGAAATAAAGCAGAACTAGCAACAACTTAAATAATACAGAATAAGAAGATATCACAATATATGAAATAGAATTTAAAAATGTGTAATATAAAAATTAAAAACACAAAAAGTTCAAAAGGTGCAATGTAGGAGCTGTGCAGTGGACTATAAGAAGAAATCTTACAGGGTATGTAACCTACTCACACATTGCATGTAAAGAAAATACATTTAAAGTCTAGTGGGCGTTAATGTAACACATAAAGAACAGTTGGCCTAACTATATAATGTAACCTATATACACTTCAGCTGACTGCAACTACTCACAGGGTAAGCCATGAAAATAATGTGCTTTACTCTTATTTTGTACCACAACTTGATTTCAAATACACATATTATATTTCATCCTCTCATGAGCAGCTCCTCCTTCCATGAAATTAAAGTTCAGAAGAAAAAGAAAGATGTTACCCTGCATCAATATCTTGATGTCAAATATTCCAACATTGCAATTTATGCAAACATGATTTTGTTTTGTATTTATGATAATTTGAACCTTATACACAAGCAAAACAAACTGAAAGACGGATGATTGCATCTATTATAGACTTTATTTCAACGTAATATTTCATTGTGGTGTTTGTGAAAACCCTCCAAAACCCCCAAAAGGGTTTTTAAATGACTTTAGCCCTGTGGGACATCTCAGTAATCTTGTTAACCAGCAACAGTGAATGCACCACGAGCCACCATGACACCTGAGGAATGTGGTTAAGTGTTTGTAGTAGTCATAAAAATCTTCTAAGTGCATCCATTCATGTGAGTGCTGCATAAAAACCTCAATAAAAATGTTTTTCATTAATATTTATTACAACAAAGGGATCCTTTTTTTATCTGTGAATGTTTTATGTTGGGTGTAATAACAGTCTATGACCAGCAGGTGACAGCAGAGGTGCATCTGACAGTCTGAAGACAGAAGTGAAAATACTAGAAAAGACACATCTTGGTGCAGCAGAAACTCTCAAACTGTGTCCTGAACTGACCTTTGTCCAAACGGCTCTCCTTTTACCCACAATCCTCTCTGATTTAGTGCCTTTGTTCTATATATTTACATGCAACAAGGGGCACTGTAGAGTTTCTCCCGTCAGAGGATCTGAGACGCAGTCTTTGCTCGAGCTGGAGTCACCTGAGTTCAGATGACATCATCGTCCTCCCTGCAGACACACGAGAGAGGTGCTAAGACTGCCTCTGCACCACCGGGTGACTCCCGTTAATATAACTGGCAGCCATCCAGCCCTCTTCATGAAATGGAAATTAGCATCACTTAAGAAAACAAATGCCTGTACTGTGTGGACTAATTACTGTGCCTGGGTTTGTCTGTGAAATCCCCCTCCCCCCCACTCTGCACTCCTGTGATCTCCCTGCAAACTCCTCGAGGTTTCCACATGCAAACTTCTACTTGTGTTTATGCATCACACAAAATATGTGAGTTACAGCTTCAAGACAAAAAGTCAACATTGTGCTTTGACAAAACAAGCAAATCGTGAAACACAAACGGCAACTAAAGAACCCAAACAGCATGGCAGGCCACAGCAGGACAACACACAACACCAAGGTATGATCAATATGGAGGTAAAAGCAAGAGGACAAAATACATTACAAAAATGTAAATATGCAGCAGAGAAGGAACAGGAAGAAGTAAAAGCAATTAAAGGAATAAAATGAAACACAATCAAATAAAAAGTAAAAAGACGATAGAAGGTAGAGGAGAAGAAGAAGGCTAGGTACGGATACTCAGAGAGTCAGACGGCGTAAGTTGAAGATATTAAAGGGGACATATTCTGAAAAATCCACTTGTACAGTGTTTCTGAACATATATTTGGGTAACCTGAGAGTCTACTGACCCACAACATGTGAAATAAACCCATCCAGTCCTTTGTTTGTGGTCTGCATAAGTCTTACAACACAGAGAAAAATGTTCCGTTTCAAATGTGCTCTCCTTGTGATGTCACAGTGGGATTCTGGTAAAAAAAAAGAAATCCCTTCCCCTCCCCTGCTATCTCCACCCATGGACTCCACCCCAAGCCTAGAGCAAACTTTTGCGCAGGTCAGCCATTTTTATTCTCTCTACAGAGGAGTGATGTCTACTGGGAAAACTCGGGGGGGGGGGGGGGGGGGAAGATGATGCTAAAGTGAGGAACATAGCCTGCCCTACCTACTCTACCAAAAACTTGAACATGACGTCTAACAAAATGGAGAGCAGACACTAAGTCTGCAAAAAAAAAATCCAGATATGAGGGGAGACACAAAGTGACCTTGGTTGGCCTAATCACGGCTAACCCTATCAGCTGTGACTGTCGTCGAGGGGCAGGGACTAAGCTAAATAATATTGTACATCTACAGAGATACAGAGATTCCATCACAGATATCAAGTCCACTACCTTTAGCAGCAATGTCCTCAATACACACTGAATGTTATTGCACCACCTTTAAAAACGAGGGGGGATTGTATATTTGTGAAGCGTTTTGTATGGATTGAAGCACAGGCTTGTATTTGAAGTGTCAATGCAATATACAATACGATACACTTTACTGCCACCTCTGGGAAATCTGTCTCAGACTCCAAGTGCCGCACACACTCAGCCAGCGGCCTCTGAGGTGGACTCAATCGATGACAAACAACAGAAACAAACACAGTCCACATGTAAACAGAGGAGCACATACCAGTGCAAACCTAAAAAAAACACAACAACATATATCGCACATTAACCTTACTGCATAAAACACAACATATGTAAGAGAATCTATAAGAACACCATGATGCTTTAATGCAATCCAGACAGCCTTAAGAAACATTATTCAGACTTGTGATCAAGTTTTTTTCAAATGGTTGAGTTTGGAAACAGCAGGATTCTGTATCGTCTGCCAGATGGTAAAAGCTCACTCAGAGTGGAGGATGTGGGACAGGTCAGACAACACTCTACGTCTGCTCATATATTGTTGACAGCTCAGAACTTCTGCTTTAGAAACATTTTCTCTGTTTGTCTATTTTCTTTACTGAAAACACAAGCTTTGAAAAGTTTTTAACCGTCAGCTACACGAGTGATTGGACTCTACACTCTTCCATAAGTGGATCAAAAATGACCCACATTATTACTCAATTTTTTTACTTTGGAAGGTGAGTGGGAAAAATACAAATATTGCAAAAAGACAACCGCTCTCCTTTGACCCACGTATTAATAAGTGTGCTGCTTCCAATGTAAAGGTTAGGCATTTTCCCTGAGAGACATATGTTGGGATTATCCCAGGATTTATGGAAATCTTTTATTTTTTCTGCAAAAATTGCTGCACTGAATTTTGGGGCTTTTTGTGCCTTTCATGGAGAGATAGTGGATAGAGTCAGAGATCAGGGAGAGGGAGAGTAGGGGGTGACATGCACAGGTTTTGATTTGAACCCGGAGGACCACAGCCTCCATAAATGGGGCGCGCCCACTAACCACTGCGCCCCTGGTTCCCCAAATCTTCCCATTTATTTAAAAGGACGACAAGTATGTCCATCCATCCATTAGCTATACTGCTTTTCCTGTTCTGGGTCCAGGCGGGCTGGAGCCGATCCTAGCCTTCGATTCTTGGGCGAGAGGCGGGGTTACACCCTGGACTGTTCACCAGCCAATCACAGGGCTGACATATAGAGACAGACAACCAACCACACTCACATTCACCAGATTCTCGAGTTAACCTAATGAGCATATCTTTAGACTGTGAGAACATGCAAACAACACACAGAGAGAACCTGTCAGATGGGGATTCAAACCAGGAGCCTCCTCGCTGTGAGGCAACATCGCTAACCACTGTACCACCGTGCAGCCGACCACAAGTTTGTCTGCAAGAGAAACTTAAGATGCTGTTGCTGATTGCAGAGACTACTAACTGACTCAGAGAGATGTGTTTTTACCTTTATAAAATGCAGAGTCAGCACTTCAGCATCTGCACCCATAACTCAGGGATGAAACACAGTGAGGTCACAAAACCTGTGAATATCTGAGGCTCTCTTTCCTGAACACTTTGCTGGCTCCTTACTTTAATTAGTGCATAACTTTGTCTCTGTATTTTGAGTGTTGAGAGCTGCAGAATCATCTTCTCGTATCACATCTGAAATGTGACTGTCTGCTCTATCTGTTGAGCGTCTGTGTGACAGACATTACCTCACCGATCTGCCGTGATGTCATCCCGTCTCTCTCCCTCCCTGACGCCTCCTCTCTCCCTCTCTATCTCTCTCTGCCGTATTTCTCTCTCTCCTCCCGCCTCTGCTCCTCCTCACTCTGTGTTGCTCATTTTCTGCTTCGTCTCTCAGACACTCTCTCTCCCCAACCGGATCACCAGACACACAAGTGAAACTGAACAACAGAGATCCTCTAAACGGTAAATCCATACAGTATGCTTGCACATGGAAATGCATTTTCACCAAAACACAAATTGCACCTGTACATTCTGCATGTGCACTCACCTGATGTTTGTCAGCGTCATGTCTTTTACCCAGCAGCCACCTTACCTGTGTTTAGAATGACTATGACATCACAGTGTGAGGTAGTCAGAAGGTTTAAAGAGTCAGGATGATTTAAAGTGACACAAACAATAAACTCTCCTTTAAACAACTGCAGATGCTCCAACTAACAGTGTGTGCTAATAAATCTGAGGTATAACAGTGTTAAATATGATGCTTATATATGAGCAAACCTCGATTAACATGGTGAAGCAGCTGGAATCGCTCCACTTTGAATTATGGTAGAAAATCATGTGAAATCAATCTATAAATCCATCCAAATCTGTGTGTGTGTGTGTGTGTGTGTGTGTGTGTGTGTGTGTGTGTGTGTGTGTGTGTGTGTGTGTGCATTAGTGGAGTTTCTACACAACCATTGGCGGGTGTATTGCTGTGGACCCAATGAAGTGCAGTGCTGATAGTGAAGTTTAGATGAGCTCATATTGTTGCTAAAACATTTTAAATAGTTTTAAACAATACGATGGAATCAAAACGTACCGGAAACACGAGACGAGCGGAGACAACACACAGAGCCTCGCCAAAGGAAATGTTATTAAGGTCTCTGAGTGGACTGTTCCTTCATAACTATAAAAACACACACTGTAAAAATATACTTTGATTCAATCTCACACCGTCCTGCTGCCCCATAACTCACTATAGAACCAAAATGTGGATACATCCGCTGCTGGAAATAGTCCCACACAAATGCTGTTATTCCTGTTGGAGTAACAAGTGCGTGCTCAAATCTGCAGAGCCTAGTTGTTTTATGATCCATCTTTAATTTCATGTTTATCAGATTCTTATGGATTTACTCACTCGGCACGGATCATGGTAAAGTGTACACTTCTGGTGAGACACTGAACAACTTAAACGCAGGGTTGGTCATTGTGGTTTAGCAGGGTGAGCGGTTATAAGTAACCGTTGCGGTGGTCATCCTCCGGTAGACGTGGAATTAAGCACTTTGAGTGCGTGCTAGTGGAGGGGTGGAGGGTGGGGAAGGGTAATGTTCACACAGGGAGAGAGATGCTAAAGAGGCATTTGATTGGTCCTTTCCATTCGGACCTCATGGCAGTGATAAGTCAGACGTTTTACAGGAGCTAGCAGCTACAGATGAAAACTCTCCTTTTTCAGAGCTCACAATTTATTGATTGCTGTTGCGGTGTGGAGACCTTTTTAACAAATAGAACAAAAGCTGTATGCTGTATAAAATTACCAACCCTACCTTTAACCCCAAATGACTCAAACAGATCTGCATACACAAAGGGGAAAGCCGCCATGACTGACTGAAATGATTCTGAGGGAGTTTGTTACAGGTACAGCAAAAACCCCCTATTGCAGAGAAGATGATGACAAAATGAAAAATGCAAAAACTTGCAGTGAGCAAAAACCTCTTGAATTTTTTTTTTTTGTTTCCATGCGGACTCTTCCAAAGTTTAGAGTCCCATACTGCTCCCAAAATACTTAAGTGAGGAGGAGCAGGAGCGTCTTTGCTCTTTATTGATTGTGGACTCAGGCTTATGCTCTGCCTGAAACGCCCATTTCATTATGCTTAGCTCTTGCTTTATTGGTTTTAAGGCACGAGGCTCCAGGGGAGACGTGTTTAGCTTATTGCTTTGGCGGGGATGAAGCGGCGCTGGCTTATTGCTCGAGTGCGAGCTGGTTCAGCAGGAGCAGTACACGTAGACGGACATCTGTTCTGTGGCTGTGGAACCAGCAAGATTAACAGCGAAATACTCAGGCCTGTCTCGTTAGCTGTCATTAGTCTGCACAGGGGAGGGGGGCGGGCTGTGTGTCACAGAATGGTGCGAAATGAGGGATTGCATTTTAAAGTTGGTGTTTTGTGTAATCATCAACTTTAAAGGCAAAAATTACAAGAAACATTTTTGACTTGGAGGGGCCAAACTTGTGCACCGACTTATGCAGAGGTGCCATCCATAACACATGTCTGAAATACCTGTGGCAGCGTCCTGTCCCCTCCAGAAGGCTTCCAGAGAGCTGGCCAATCAGAAGGAAGCGGGCACTCGCGGAGGAGGGGCCTTAAAGAGACAGCAGCTGAGAAGAGTCATCTCAGGTTTTTACCAAGTAGCAACCTCAAGTGTTGGCAAATGAAGCCAGTGCTCCACATAGGTCACATACACACCACATTTGTGATGCGTGTTTTACATGGTTAGGCGCGTAGCTGATCTAATAGACAGGCGGGCCCGTTGTAGCGGTTTGTCAAGAGGTTTAAAACCGGCCTCAGCTCCAGCTTTCAGCCTGTTGTTGGGTTGACTGAGACAGGATTTCCAACATGGCATCTGCCGCTGCTGACCCTCCATTCCCCCGCTGGCCTGCACTCGCACTGCTCCAGGTCTAACTGGGCCTGAGCATGGTTACATAACTTCTTGTACATAACATCATAACACAACACATGCATGGCTTTACCTTACCTGTAACATCTCTTCATTCTCTCTGACATCCTGTTTTTTCTTCCTCTTATCAACATTTATTTCACTTCTTCATTAGTCTTGTTTCCTCTCTCCCTCACCCGTTTGTCCTCTCTCACTTTTCTTCCCGCTCACTTCATCCCTCTCTTTAGTTTCTTCCTCACCTTCATCCTCTCTCCCTCCTCCGTCTCAGCCCCCTCCATCAGTGATTACACATGACCCCTAAGTAATTAAGCTAAGAACACAGACGGGGGATCGGGGGTCATAAATAAACAACTGTAAGTGATATTAAAGTATCACGGCGAGCGTTGGCAGGGGGGAAAGCACGTCGTCAGGAGTTTTTTCGATGAACTCCGGCCGAGCAGCACTTCTGACTGAACACAAATTGTCTCTGTGGCACATCACAGAGTTACAGATGCTTTTTTCATAAAGAGCTGAGGGTTATCAAGCCTCGGAGGTGGTAAAGAGACCGGTCGTTAGCAATACAGTAAAAATGTGTGCTTCTATTCTGAAGACAGGACTCTGTGCAAAATGAAAAGGAGGTAAAAAAGCAAACACAAACGGTGGGTACTGGCGGGAAGTAACGCTGTTGCAACCTTCTTCAGTGAAGCAAACGCTGTGATGACCAACGTACACGGGCTGCTCAGGAGGGCTTCTTTTCGGACCAATGCGTTACATGTGGGTTTGTGGTCAAATTAAATCGCTCGATTTGGAGGTTTGTATCAGGAACTTGATTTAATCTTCAGAATTAGCTTCCATTAGCTCATGAACATCATAAAAAAGAATCATTGAAGGAACTATGAAGGTGAAAAACACTATCTGAATCCACCAATCAAAACAGTCTGCAGTTTTTTGGTAAATAGTAAGATGAGTTCTTTAACCTTTTTGCTGAGTTCCTGATCTTCATTCGACCTAAGAAGACCTCGTCTTTCTGAACATATGAGATGGGTGAACATGCAAACAATAATTAAACTCAAACGGTCCTATATCAATAGCTTCAATATGCTACAGGTTACATGTAAAAAAAAAAAAACAAGTGGCAAACAAACAAAGAACAAAACCTTTGCGCACAGCTGCAGATAAAATTAACAATGAAGGGGAAATGTAGTTCTGTAATGTGAACAGACCCCGTTATTTTCAGCCTTAATACAGAAAATGTTACAATGTGTTATGGTGAACAGATGTTCAACCGAAGAAGTAAAATGATCTTTCACCCAAAATAGAAAAATATATGTGACAGTAAAAATAGTCTTGCAGCCCTCCAGACCTCCATCATCCCCCCCTCCTCTCGCTCATCCTTCTTGTAGCGGAGCCATTAAAATCATAATGAGACTGTTGCCGTTTTTGGAGCCTGAGATTGGAGGAGTAATTCATCCTCATTGCCGAAGCTAAATAATTGAAGGGATGAGGGAGGAAGGCTGGGGCTGATATTCAGACTTCAGACCTACAGTTACTCAGGTTTACAGGGGGTAGTTATGGCCGTTTAAAATGGACACTTAAAGTCTAAATCTACAATTCTACAATTCATTTAGCAGACCTTTTTATCCAAAGTGTCGTACATCAGAGATTAAGTACGGCACAAGAAAGGATCGAGAGAGGAGGAAACAACGTCTGGAAGTGCAAACACAAAGACAGCTTTAAGTTCGATCAGACACAAAGCTGATGACAGGAAGTGACCAGAGGCAAAGCACAACATGGACAGCTGTTCTAGAGAGTTTTAATCAGCATCAAAATCATCCTAAAATCATCGTGATCAAACAAAACCATCATCATCATCAATATCTTTAAAGTTATAGTTGTTCAAGAAAGAGCTGAGTCTTTAGCTTTTTCTTAAAGGTGCAAAAGGGACAATGCAGATCAAATGGAGTTTGGTAGTTTGTTCCACCACTGGGGGGGCGACAGAGGAGAAGAGTCTAGTTAGAGAGTTAGGGGCTTGTTGTGAAGGTTGGATCCGACGCCTTCATTGGCAGAGGGTCGTGGTCCGAAGGGAGTATGGACCTGGATTATAGAGTTTAGGTAAGGAGGAGTGGTTTCTGATGCTGTTTTGTAGGCGAACAGCAGAGTTTTAAAGTTCACTATTGTGCACCAACACTGTTTTTTACAACACACTCTTAGAACACAAGAAGCTTGTTTGAATCCCTGATTAAGGCTTGGTGCTAAATATGGTACTTTTCATGACCATGCTGTAACAGCAAAGCCACCACCCCCCTAATCCAGGACACTCTCCTTTCTTTGCACTGTTTGCTTGTTTAAGAGTGTCACTAGCAGAGCTTCCAGCACATCTGGTCATATTATCGTCTTCACAATAAATCTTACTTTACCGTCTATACAAGAACAGTGTGTAGGATTTAATGGATCTAGTGGTGATGTTGCATGTCGGGCTCCATAAGAGATGACGTCATCCTTCTGCAGATAAAAAGATCCTGTTCTAAGGTGATAAACCACAACGTTCAAGTGCGTAAAAAAAACTATGAAGATTGAATTCATACATATATCTGGTGTGATGTCTGATGGAATACTTAAATCTCTACATCGAGGTTCTGAATAGTGTATGAAACTCACCGCTTTAGGACTGTTGTTTCTATATGAGGATCAGTCAGTCAGTCTGTGAAACAAACGGCTGCAGGGGAGACAAAATAATAAAGTGTTACCAATCTGAATGGGAGTAGCTTCCTCCTGAACACTGGCTGTGTTCATCATTCTGTCTGAGGACTCGGGCATTAATCAGACTGAGCAGCTTCTGTTTAAACCTGTGATAAACTGCAGGCTCAGACTCAGAGCCCCCCCAACTCCACCTCCCATTTCTGCTGTGGGTAACTGAAGTAAAACAAGCATCACTTTCTATCAAGGAGCTAAGAAATAGTCACAAATGAAAAGAAGATGTAGACTTTTCTTTATGGAATAAATTACTTGTTTTCTAAACTAATGTGACGAAACATCAAAGTAGTGAAGGGAAAAAATCTGACCATTGAATACAACTTTAAATTCTGGGAAATCCATGGAAGCCTTCTACATGTTTCTGCAAACAACCTGAGCCTCTGAGACCCCGATTCAGTGTTGTAGTACTTGAAATCAGTCTTGGTCTCAAGACCGGTCTCGAGACTACTTTTTAAAGGTCTCGTCCCGGAATCTAAAGCATTTTTACTCGGTCTTGTCTCGGTCTCAACAGAGGGGTCTCGAGTGGAGAGGGGTTGGAAGTTTGCCGCTGGAGGTGTCGCTAAACAGTAGTTTGTTTTGGTTTCATGCTGGCGCTCAAGGGCGACACCTACTGGATCAAAAAGTTACACATTCTACCTTTAATAGTTACAGAGTGTCTCCTTTTTCTGTTGTTGTTTTTTGAAATACAAAAAAACATTTAGTTTAGTACAGAGTGGTGGCTTCAGTCCTGCCTGTTTCCTTCAGACGTTAGTGTTGCACTGTGGCTCATCTCATGTTTTCCCCCTTCCTTTTATTACATCTCATTTCATTTTGAGGAGTGCATGAAGTGCTGTTGATAAAAGAGCAGGACTTAAATTATTTATACAACAAGTCCTCGGAGTTTAATACGGGATCAGCGCTGAGAGCCAGCAGTGGCTCTCAATCACAGAGTCTCCCGGTGGAAACATCAATCAGGCCTCAGACGGTGAGTGATGGATTCACTGAGACTTTCCACTGTTTAGACACACAAGCCAGGCCCAGATTTATCGAGCGCTGTGACAAAAGAAGAAGAGCGGAATAAACCAGAATCTTCTCTATTTCACTTCAGCTGAATTGTTAGACAGAAGACTGGTGGTGTTAGCGAACAGCAGATTTGTTACAAAAATGGTGCCAGGATACCTTTCACCCCCATTTTCCATCTAACAAAACACAAACTCAACCTTACTTTTTCATTTCATTCAACCACAATCTACTCTTTAAGAAGACAAGTGTTCGTTAAGTTCAGTGTTTGTTCCAGTTTACCTGTTGGTGCAAGTCCAGGTGGTCAAAGGGGAGGGGCTAAACACTTCCTGGTTTAAGGCCTTTCATGATGTCATTGCTGATGTCACGGGGAATACCAAGTGTCTGCACATTGAAGGGGAGTTTATGTGGATAAAGAAACTGGTTATGGTTTGGACTTTACATCTAAGTTGGTGGTAAATAATGAAGTGTGTTACTGCTATGGGCGGGGTTTAAGAGGCACAAACAACCTTACTGCTTGTTTCATGTTTTAAGGGAAGAAGCTGCACCTCCTTGGGTTAAGCATGGTTCATCCCTCCACCAACTTTTCTCCAGTTTGAAAATGTTTGAACGACTTCTGCAACACACATGGATGCTGCCATACACACTCAACAAAAGAAGAAGAAAATGGTTGTGCTTTGTCACTTATTTAAAGAGGTCCAAGTGTCCCAATGGACGATATATGATGGACAATGGAGCAGGAAGAGGGACGTTTTAAAGTCTTTAAGAAAGTGGAGACAGCGTGCAATGGGGGGAAAGTGGCTTTTCAAAGGTGACTGGACTGGAAAATATGGGAAGCTGAAACCTGAAAGTAACAGAAATACAACGTATATGGAGCCTGTCTGCAATAAAACTGCAGGGAAGAAGAAGAAAGTGCCGGGGAAAGCGTTCCTAATGGTAGGTTTATTCAATATGAGTTGAAGTCTTTCTTACTGATTTGACTATAACCTGCATATATATTGATTGTTAGAGCCACTCGGAGGCGGCAGAACTTGCTTCAGGCACAACATCTGACAAATAAACCATGTAAAAGAGTTATGGTAGTGATGGGAAGATGAAGCCTTTGTGTTTTCTTTCTCTTTATTTGGAGAAGATTTGAAACTCTGAGGCTTTAAACTCATCAAACACAGAGATATCTCATGTTTTTTTTTTAACTGTAGCGCAGCCTGTCATGGGTCTGAATCACCACCAAACCGTGCCGATGTGAGCAATGAGAGTCTGAGCCTGTAAAACATTATGACTGTTCATCTTTACACTTTTTTTTTTTAGAGAAATGCTGCATTAAATATTAATTTTATTGTGCGATATGCTGCGGTAGGACAATACTGGGCTGCCAGAAGATCCTTGATATAAAATGATTTGCTGGAAAAGGACATACATGTAGAATGTCTTTGGTGTTGTTTGAGTGTCTCTGCGGCTCATTCACTAAAACTCAGGCTGAATATTTGTATGATTGTAAGGTTGCAATGGGATGTTAGAAGAGACTGATTTTTCACAACATCATGAAAGATTGAAAATATTTGGTTAAATCGACCTCTGCTCTGGTAATTCTCCGAGAAGTGTCTCGCGACCCCCCTCTTTGGCAACCACTGTACTGAAGAACAGAAAACATAACGGAGATCGTAGTGGTCGCATGCAGACAGTCTATGCACTGTGCAGCAGTCACAGGATAGAAACGTCACTCCCTCCCCTCCTATTGGCTCGAGGTGAATTCTCCGGAGAATATCCTGCTGCATTCTCACATCAGCTCACTCGGACTTGCTGCGGAAACTCAGAGCGAAAAATGTGTCTGTTTGCGTTCACACATACAGCTCCTCCTGGAATAATCAGCAGTTTTTCAGGAGATTTCTGCAAGTGTGAAAGCCCTATTACTTATACGTCTGATATCTTCTGCTGGTCTGGGAGTGTAAACTGGGTTTATCTGAGAATGTTTTATCATGGGTTGCAGGAAACAGGATGAATCAGAATCAAGACATTGAAAAACGGTGGAAAAATCGGTCAAAGCAAAACCTGTTATTTTTGGTTTGACCAATTTTTCCACCG
>NC_089206.1:2439353-2469353 GCF_963930695.1 Labrus bergylta
ACTATCTGAACAGCAAGCCACAGGGATTTCTGTCACTAAAAGTTCTGCCAGTGAATGCTGAGCACATTTTTACAGCTTGGCTCACTCCTAACACTCGTTTGGATTCTTTGAGAAACCTTCAAGCACTTTTTCTAATTAACTCTAATTCAGAGAGACTCCGCGGACCTATCCAACTAAGACAGTTAACAAAATGTGCAATTTAAGCAGTATTAGGGATTTGCAAAAAACAAGCATACTTGTGCTAATGAAATCAACGCTTTAAGAAGAGTAGGATGTGGAGCCAGAACTCTGCAGCCTTTCTCTGATGAGGAGGCAGAATGGTCAGATGGATGGATTTATGAGGGTGGAGGAGCAGTAAAGAGCTAAGCTAACTGATGGGGACCGCACTAATGGACGACGGCTCTGCACTCAGCAGCATGTCCTCCGTTCACATCCAGCTGGAACCAACAGAACTGGTGGCAGATGATGGTTGTTGTTGAGAAAAACAGTCTTGTCTGTACTGGATGAAATATTCAATGCGACTGATTAAACAGAAGAGTTGAATGAGCAGAAAACCTTTAATGTCGTATATTGGGAACAACCTGATAAACCTTGATTAAGAGAATACAATTGTACTTTTTTTGTCCAGCTGGCATAGAATTTCAAACGAATGTGTAAACAAATTAGTTACATTGAGACTGATGTGGTTAATATGAATGGAAGAATTTTGGGATGAAGTTTATGGATCTTTACTTAAAGGCAGGATTGGTAATTTTCTAAAAACTAGCATGATTTTGAAACTGCACCCACCCCCTCCCCTCTGTGCTCCTTCATAAGCCACGCCTCCTCACTTACATGCTAGGTGCCGTTGCTCCAGAAGTGGACCTCAGCTCATCTCTTGCATTGTGTTGAAACTACATCGTCTCATGTCTCATTCAGCGGTAAGTAAACTCTCAGTATGAACTCCTAAAGTCATCGGTGACGGGGTAGAGAGCGAGCAGGGAGACAGGGAGGCGTGTGATTGGTTCATCAGATTGGTACCTCATGGCAGACATTGGTCGAAGTTTTTACAGACTTACAAACTGCTAAAGATGATGGATTTTCTTTGTTTCTTTTTCAGAGAACATGAGTTATTAATGTCTGTCAGAACCTAAAGACAATTTACACCAGAATCTGAAAAAGTGGATCTTGAGGAAATTACCAACCCTGCTTTTAAAAATAACTTTCCGCACTTTAAGGTCGGCTAAGGCTAACTCCCGCCATCACTTCCTATGTTTTATTCAGATGAACCATGGAGCCAAAATGGACGCATGAACAACTTTAGTGTCTATTTTAATCAGGAAATATCTCGAGCCCGTGCCTGCAGACTATCGAGTTGTAGTTCTTTTCTGTCGGATTTGATCTGATGCGATCAGTTTGAATCGGTTCCCACAGAACCTTCAGGCTTTTTCCAAGGCGCTCCGAAACTGACGACAGGATCGAAAGCAAACACAGTTGGAAATGCCAAATGAAGAGATTTTTTTGTGAGAGAGCTGACATTTGTGGAAAGTGAAGGCTTCCTCAGATCAGTGAACACTCAGCAGGCTCCATGTAATTCTGCGTGTAATGAATCACTTTAAAGAGCTTCGTTTTTATGGCCTTGCTTTTTTCCTTTTAATGACTCTGAGGGAGTTTCTGTTTCCTCCTAATCCTCCGACTGATGTTGAAAGTGAAGCTTCGGGGCTCTTCAGGCTGCTTATCTGACCACAACTTCACTGCTAGAGAATTGGCTCGTGTGCTAATTCAATATTCCCAAAGTCATGTAATTTTTTTTTCTCTGTTTTGTCATTTCTGTCGACTTAATTCAGCTCAGGCGTATTTTTTTAAATGTGTTTCTCTGTCTTCAGGCTCTTTAATTTTTCAAATCTTTCAGAATAATTTTCCTTGAAATTGTTTTTGTTTACTTTGGGACTTTATGCCACATGGATAACATATCTAATTATTGTTTCCTTCTTTTTTTTGTATTGGAAACCAGAGTTAAACAGATGTCTTGGACACATTTCAAATTAAAAGAGTTTTCCATTTTTTGGGGGGTTGCACTAAAATAATGAAAGAAGAAAGGCATGACAATCACACAAACTAAAACTATGGACTGTTTAACAAACACACAACCAACAAAAGAATAAATACAGAAACAAAAATAAACAGGACGTGGAGGGAGGCACAGTTTGAAAGTGAAGGCTGACACATGACTGAGGTTTTCGAGAGACCTGACGCTTTTTCATCTGAGGTCTGACACCTGACTCTGAGACTGTCCTGATATGAACCAGCGTTAGAGTCACTGTTTCAGTTTTCATATTAAGCATGCTTTTATTTTGAAAGACTACAAAGGGAACTTCAGCCTGGCTGAAAGAACATCCAAGACGTATACATATTTGTTATCTTAGACACCTTTGACTCTTGTTTTGGGATGTGAAATAAATCTAGAAAACATCAGTTTAAGTGACTGACAGTCTGTCAGAAGGATGCTAGATCTGTTTCTTATGTTTGTGATGATGAGAGATAAGATTTGTGGCAGAAGAAAAACCCCACCTAACAAGTGCAAAGAAAAAAACAACATTTTGCAAGACAGTAATTTTTCCCTGTGAAGATAAAAATATTTCAACTAAAGATCAAAGCCCAAAATCCTTGATGCGTCTTTTATCGTGTTACTAATAATAGTTTTTCCTAATGTTGGGGGCATTGGTCTGCAGCATCCTGAGGGTCTTGCAGACTCTTACAGTGTCAGTGATGCACAGAGATGTTGATTAAAGTCCAATACACCACCTTTGTTATGCAACTTTCATCTGTTCTGTCACTCTCCACTGGAAGTGAAAGCAGCTATAAAGAAAAAGGGAAAGATTTTAAAGCAGTGGTGGACTGGTGCAGATGTTCTAAAGTCCCTCTGAAGCGAGGAGTCTGTGTGTATTCACCAAAGTGTATCAGAGCAGCAGCAGCAGCAGCAGCACTGATCTGAGACCTCTAATTAGCTCCCCGCGCTCTCAAACTCATAATGACCCTCATTTGTCTCCAATGTGCAGCTTGTGAGTGATACAAAGACAGACTGTGAGTTCAGGTGAGGCAGCAGGAAGAAAGTGAGACTCCCCGGGGGAACGTTTTATCTTCCACACAGAGAGTTGACTCTACCAAGCCTGCAGGGGGCGCTACAATGAAAGAGGGGATATTCAATTAAACACAATTGGGCTAATTAAAGAGTGACAATGATTTTGTAAACTTCATAATTTGTTTGTGTAACAGCTAAACATGTGTGTGAAGTTTCTTGTTCTAAATCCACTCTGATCCTGTATTTGATCATGTCTATAAACCCCTCTATTTCAGCCCTGCTCAGAACAGGCTGTTTCTGTGTCTGTACCTTTAAATATGTAAATGAACTGTGTCTGAACACGCCCCCCTCTCTGGAAGAGCTCGGGTGTACTCTGGTTTTCTGGCTCCATGTCCTATTGTTAACGGTGAGAAGGTAGACTCAGAGGGCAGAACAAACACCTAGCTGTGGGAGTGTCACCCACCTGGGGGAGGGGCTACTGCCCTTTGTGATGTCATGAAGCAAAAATCTCCAAACTGCCTGTTTGAGCACACATTTTCTGAAAAGTGGAGCAGGCAAAAGACGGAGAGGATGGACTTTTCTCATCATTTGGGGGGTTTGGAGACGGACTAGAGACACATGTTAGAGTTAGAAAAACATGGTGAAGTGGATTTTGCAGAATATGTGACCTTTTACTCTGAGGTTAAGATTTGGTTTGGTCCAATTTTTGGGACTTGTTTTTAAAAATGTTCTTCCAAGTATATCCTCCCAAAAAAGTCATTTGTCTGCCCACGAGTGATAACGAAACAACTTTCAACTTGTTTAATTTATTTCACGGTTGTTTGAGTTTGCAGAAACTCTGCAGTTAAAACTTTTGATTTCATAATTGTGGTGAGAAATGTGACAGAGCCTTTTCTCTCTTCGGCGCAGAAAGTCGGCTCTTGTTTTTCTAAAAAGTGTGTCGGAGCCGTGATGAGCTGTGGATCTCTAATTAGCTCCCCTTAGTCTCGAACTCATAATGGCCGTCATTTATCAGGAAAAATATTCAGACAAATCTGTGTATTTTTTTTAATATATGCCGTGAAACAAAAACCAAAAACACTATCCAGCTTTGAATTATGCGGCAGTGAGGCGTAAACAAAGCAGCTGGGAGAGCATTCTTTAGTCTCTTGTAGCGACCATTTAAAGTGTGGGTGGACAGATTACATCAATAAAAGCTGTTACTAAATAAACTTCCTTTTATCAAACAGAGAGGAAATTGAGGGAAACGCATCAGACTCCAGGATCGTTAGGGAGAAGAGCTCAAAAAGCCTCTCGCAGTAACTCAAACATTTGAACTGCAGCGCTTTGCTTCCATCAAAGAACATGTGCTTTTTTTTTCTTTTTTTCTGAAGTGTCAAATCCAGTCCGTGGATGAAATGTTCATGATGAGATCAGACAGGATTTCAGGAGTTAAGACAGTTTCTTAAACACCAACTCTTGTCTAACCTTCAGCTCCTATCACAGCTCTTCATGTAACAGGATTGCAGCGATAGCTTCACATTCACAAACTCTCCACATTGTGTTCCTCCGATGTTTTTTTTTTTGGACTGACCCCCGGCTCAGGAAAACCTTGCTCGGTCGGCCCCTGATGCGGAAACACGGTGTGTCTGATTGGTTTATCGAGGGCCATTGAAGCGCACAGTCATTAATTTACCAAAGAGTTTTATTGCCTATATTCTCTGCTCAGAGTTTATGGGATCTTTTCAATTAGTGCGGTCACTGCCGTAAACGGAACCAGTTGCTCCGAGTCTTGTTGGGCTTAATGCACCGCCGCCTCGTTACAATCAGACAAATACTCCTTAAAGAGACGCAGACTTAAACAGAGAGCTGCTGCTGCAGGGGAAGAAGAGAAAATAATAACTAAACCTACTCATCATATGTTTGAATTTGAAGTATTTCTAGTCTTCTGACTACTCAAGGTGCTTTTACACCGCAGGTCACACCTACACATTCACACACTGATGGCTGCTATGTGATGTGACCATCAGTACTAACTTATCTATTCATACATATTCATATGCCGCTGTAACTTGGGGTTAAGTGTCTTGCAGGAGCTGGGGACTTTAGCCCTGTTCAGACGGCTGTTTCAAGCCGCGATATTTACAATCCTGTGTCGTTTTGCCTTCCACCTGAAAAGGTGTTATCGGGGGTCGATGTGATCCCCCCCCCTCTATCGTGTCTTCTGAGGTAGTAACAGAGGCATCACAGAGGTGAGAGGTGTCAGCTGAGCCAGCGGGGGGAAGTGCAGCATTGTGCGTGTCTGACCCTGAGGGAGCCAGAACTGAAGTTCATGTGAAGCTTCCAGAGACGTTTAGGTGAAAGAACAAAACCAAAAATGTTTTACTGTTGGTCTGAATCTAACACTAAATTGTCTTTTCCCAAACGTCAGTCTTCAGTCTTCTTTTCTTTTGTCTGATTGTCAGACACATCACCCTGTTGCTCCATGAAACGTCTACAAAGTCATTTTTATTTTAGATTAGAAAAACATTAGCTGCATTCTGATATTCATATTGTCACACTGTTTAGTTTGCAGGAAACATATATTGGTTGTCCTTAAGCATGCATGTTGATCGCACTGTGACTGTAAAGTGTCAGTTAGTAGTTTGTATCCTTTCAGAAAAAGCTGACAGAATCTGACATTGGGCTGTTTGATGTCTAATTATCTCCTGAAGTAAAACCCTCAATCTCAAATAGATATATTGATCTTTAGGATACTGAACTTTAAATGTTCATTTAACTAGCATTTATTTCAACTGCATTAACTTGTATAAGCCTGTTAAATTCTTCAGAGCATTGTGAATATCAAGGCAATCTGTGTACACCTTTTTGTGCATAAATGATTAACTTAACATCTAAAGAATCCATGCTACAACCTGAAAAACTAAGGACAAGGAAAAAGTGTAAAGTCTGAGTAGTTTCAATTGTTAATTAGACAGTTCTCCTCCTGAGGCGATGCTGCATAAATAAGTTTCTCTCACTGAAATAGATTTATCACTTTGTGTTCTTAACAAGCATCAACATGCAGACTATGACTTCTTCCTTTGAGCTAAAGCAAACGAGCAGCTGATTTCTAAGTGCGCTGATTTTATGCACAGAGAGAGAGAGAGAGAGAGAGAGAGAGAGGGGGAAAAAACTCTGTGGTATTATCCTTTAACCTTTCTGCTCCTGTCAGACAGCAGACTGTGGTTTTCACTGAAGATCTGTCAGCCTCAGCAAACCCCTCCTCTTCATAAATAACACCGAAAAATGTCACGGCGAGCTACTTTTACTGCTGAATGCATTGTCTGAAAAAAATCTCATCAATAAAAGGAGGGTCATGATTTTGAGTCAATGCACATTTGAACATTTTATTGTCTGGCAGGGGGATTCATTGTGCAGGAGCAGCAGAAGATGCAAAGCTGGTTTACTTCATTTATAGTAAAAACAGATGAAAAACTGAGCACCAGCAAAAATGGGTTTAAATACAGTTTTGTCATGTGCAGCAGAGAGCATCAGCTGCTGCAGAGTCAGACTCGCATCTGATAGATTTAACGATGAGAATAAGGAATAGAAACCCTGCAGGTCATCGTTGTTTTGCAGATGAGTGTGTGTGCACGCTGGATGTCCTGCAAACATCGCGCTGGTGCCACGGTGTTAAACGCGCTGTTAGTAATGATGCCTCACAATTAATTGGTTGATGATGAGGCTAGTTATGATGTAATCTCTCTCCCTCTCTCTCTCTGTCTCCTGCACACAGCCAGCCCCCTCCATCCTCTCTCTCTCTCTCTCTCCCTCTGTCTCTCTCTCTCTCTGTCTCTCTCTCTCTCTCTCTCTCTCTCTCTCTCTCTCTCTCCCGTATCCCCACCTCTTTCTCTGTCTTTCTCTCCTATCCTAACCAACATGGCCGCTAAGTCGGATGGAGCAGCGGTGTCTGTGGAAGATGACAACACGCCCAGGAGCCTCTCGGAGCCGGGGATCCCCGCCGCCCGGCCCCGCTGCAGCGCCACCGGCGGGAAGCCCTACACCCTGCTGGACTGCTGCTGGGTGCTCTGCGCCCTGCTCGTCTTTTTCTCCGACGGCGCGACAGACCTGTGGCTGGCCGCCGACTACTACCTGAGAGGTGACTTCTGGTGGTTCGGCTTGACGCTCGTCTTCGTGGTGGTGCCCTCCGCCGTGGTCCAGGTTCTGAGTTTCAGGTGGTTCGTCTATGACTACACGGAGCTGAGCGGCGGAGACGGAGCTTCGAGCGGCAGCGGGAGCTGCGCGGCGGCGGCGGCGGCAGGCGCGGCAGGAGGAGCAGCTGCGCTCGACGACAACGGTTTAAGCACCAAGGACAGCGACCAGCGCGGTGGAAGCGCGGTGGCAGTGAACGCCGCGAATGCTACCCCGGTTTACACGTCCCCTACCCCGCCTGCCGCGGCAGGGAGAGTCGGAGCCCCGCGGAGGTGCTGTACCATCTGCATGTGGGTCTTTCAATCCGTGCTCCACGTCCTGCAGCTCGGGCAAGTGTGGAGGTAGGACCGCTGTTGTTTTGGGGTGTGCTGGGGAACAAGAGGGGTGTGCATGCATGCTTTGTGTGCGGGAGCGCGTGTTTGCAGACTGTGCTGGTGATTGTTTAATATGTGCGCGCTGCACATGTGAGCATTGCATCCCCAGCAGGATAGCGTTAGAGATCCGAGTGTGTGTATGTACGTGCTCACTGCGTGTGCGTGCCTCCATGTCCGTTCACGTACACGCTTGTGCGCTCATCACCCCAAAATATTACCTTTCTCTTTCATGCACTGGTGACAGAACGGTGCAGAAATCAACCAGGAAAGAGTGAGATTCAATCCAAGAAAAGCTGAATCTGCAGCCTCCACTTCCACACACACACAACACTTCTTACAGTCATAGTAAAAAATGTGGATTCCTCTGAATGAGCCTCTTTGTCCGTCTGCCCTTCTGCTCCTTCTGTGACAGACTGTGAGCGGCTGCATGCAGGAGCTCCAACATGCAGCCTCTGTGTGTGTGTATGTGTGAGTGTGTGTTTGTGTGTGTGTGTGTGATGGTCCTGACATGCTGACAGGAGCATCATCTGAGCTCTGTGGTTCAGACCCCGCTGCTCTCCCTCCTCTTGTCACATTACTGATCTCCAAACTGAATCTTTTCTCCCTCCACACTCCATCTTTTTTTTTTTTTTTTTAGGATGAGGGCATAAGTGGGACAGATGAAATGTAGAATGAGTGAAGCCATGGTGGGACACACACACACACACACACACACACATAATGTCCTGCTGCTCTGTGATTTGTTTTTAAAAACCCTGTAATGCACAGTTAACAATGTGATACTTCAAGGTTCTCACATCATCAGGTTGCCTGTTCATCCCTCGATCATGTTCACAGAATACAGTATAGGCTTAAAAAAGCAGTCTATTTTAACTCGCTCAAAATCACAGAAAATATCTTTAATATGCAACAGAAAAAAGACAGAATGAGAAATTCAACTGAAACTACAAGAATGTTCAAACTTCATTTCTAAAGCAGCTTTCAGACAAATTCAACTGCAGTTCAAAGTGCGTTACACTTTTGAAATTCTGCATCAATAAAGGTTAAACCATGTCATATTATAAAACAACATTTCTTTCTATTGTAAAAACTTGGAACCAACTTAAACCCTATCCATAAAACAGTACTGATATTCCGTAATAGTAGAAAAAGTTTTACCATATTTTAAACGGTGATGCTCTGGCAACTACAGTGTCCAGTTTTTTTTACCATAAAAAAATGTAAAAATGCTGCCTACTGTAGCATTTCTTGTCAGTCTCATGGGTAAACCTTTGCAGGAAAAGCACTTTGTTGTGATATTTCAAATGATTTAAATTGCAGCACGTTCAAATTTAATGAAAAGTGTTCCCTGACTAACGTTCTGATTGTTTATTCCATCGTTGCAGTCTACCTGCAACAGCATATGCAATATTTCATCACATTTTGTGCATAAAAACTAACACTTACCCAGCAGAGATGCTGCACAGAATAGAAACATCACCTGTACCTTGCAATAGTGAGGAAATGTGATGAAGTGAAACCTGAGTGACAGCAGAGCAGCCTGTCAGTCTGCGCTGAGGGCAGACTGTGACACGCGGCAGGAGAGACAACACAGTCAATGAAAAGGTTAAAAAAAAAAGAAAAAAAAAAGAAAGCTATGTGGATTTTGTGAGACCACAGACTGTAACCGGAGAGACCTGTGACTCAAACAAGTCAGAGTCCAATCGCCCACGAGTCTGAGACAAGTCTGAGGTGATCGAATCCTGAGGTGAGTCTGATCGGACATACAAGGGTTGTGTGGTGGCTTTTCAAAACACACACAAAGTCAGAAAATAGTTAAAAATCCATATTCTATTCTGCAGCCTCCGACAGTGTAGTCAATGCCAGTCAGCTCAGCAGCAAGCTTGTTTAAATGTCCTTTTCTTCGTCGTGTTGACGGCAAAGATGTTGGAGGAGGTCGTGTGTTTTTGTGTTAAAAGTTCATTCACTTTTAAAGGTCACATTCTGCAAAATACACTTCACCATGTTCCTCTTACTCTAATATGTGTCCCCAGTCTGTCTTCAAACCCCCCAATGATGAGAAAAGTCCATCCTCTCCGTCTTTTTCCTGCTCCACTTTTGTGCTCAAACAGGCCGTTTTGGAGATTTTCCCTACATGACATCACAAAGGGCAGTAGCCCCTCCCCCAGGTGGGTGACACTCCCACAGCTAGGTGTTTGTTCTGCCCTCTGAGTCTGCCTTCTCACTGTAAACAATAGGACATGGAGCGAGAAAGCACCAAGTACACCCAAAGCCCTTCCAGAGAGGGGGCGTGGTCAGACACCGCTCATTTACATATTTAAAGGTACAGACACAGAAACAGCCTGTTCTGAGCAGGGCTGAAATAGAGGGGTTTATAGACATGATCAAATACAGGATCAGAGTGGATTTAGAACAAGACACTTCACACACATGTTTTGAGGAGCTCTGAGAATTATTTAAAGTTCTTGAAAAGGAGGAGAATATGTGACCTTTAACGTATCGTAAAAACAGATTTGCTGGTAGCTTTTAAACCTATCTTCCTACTTTATGTCTCCTTCTGCCTCTGATGTTTCTTCAGGGTAAATTAACCAGATTTATGATAGCGTTTCCACTTCCTGTTTTTATTTGTCTTCATTGAATGCTGCTTTTGTTGATTGCTTTTTAATTAAAGAGTTCTTTTTCCATTTATTGCTTTGTGGGGGGGCAGTGTTTAGTGTGCAGAAGCTTTTTGTTGGGGCCACTGAAATGTAAGGTAGTACACTGCTTCAGTTTTATTGATGCGTTGATTCAGGGGCTGAGCGCTGAGCTGCAGCTATAATTTTATCTCCCTAGCTGATGAAATAAACCCTCACGAGGTTAAATAAAATGATTAAGAATTACATTAACAGGGTGCAGGTTTTGCTCAGTTTGCGCCCCATGAACAGTTCGACCTCAAACTTGATCCTTTGATGCATCTTTTTCTCTGCTTTCTCCTCCAACATTTTCCTGTTTTTACTTTTCAAATATAAGGAAGTGCCAAACAAAAATGACAGTGACATGACTTTAAACACTTACAAAGAATATTTTATTGAGCAGGTGTTCCCAACCTCTTCTTTGCCCCCCCCCCCCCCCCCCCAAATGCTGAGCCCCCCATGCTGAGCCAACACTGACCTGAAAAAAGAAAGGAATGAATAGTTGGAGCTTCCATTGAACAGCTTATTACGATTCGCCAGACAATTCCAGCTTACGTCTGTGTCTCTTTTTGAAAGACAATTAACTGACAGAGGCCGGTTTGACAGGATCGATCTGCTCCGGTTGGCAGTGATTTTTAGTTTTGTGACTAAATGAGTCGACACCTCTCCTTAAGCATCCTTAAGCCTTTTTTTTAGCTTTCTGCTCCAGGCCTGCAGCCGACCTCTGACCTCACTGTGAAGGCAAAAGGAGACAGGAAAACAGTTTTTTTTTTAACACCAGCTAATTCCAAAATAGAGCATGTGGGAATAGAGCGCCGAATAATTACATGCAGACTGGGTAATGAACTGCTTTAATGAACAACAATAAGATGCTGAGAGCCGGAGAATGAGAATGAGTTGGTTTTAATGGGATAGTTGCTGCCGGGAGAGTTGGATCCTCCTTGGCTCGCCTCAGATCAGAGTCTGACTCCGGTTTTTAATTTTGATGAGCTGAGATTTATTCAGCAGCGCATGTGGAATTTACTCGGGAGGGGGGGGGGGGGGGGTCACACCTGCAGCAAGATGTGCTTTAATTTTGTACACCTGAACCTGTAATTTAGTTGTGATCTTTTAATTATTTGTGAAAAAAAAAAATGCATCAAATCTTCATTTCCCATGGCTCAACTCAACCAAATGATTTGCAGTTAAATCAAATGCAGCAGAATGACACCTGAGTGTGAAATGCATTTTAATGTCAAAGCCAGAATATGTTAGCACATGTCTCCTGTCAATCACCGGAGAACATTTTTGCATTGCAGCAGCTCAGCAGAGGCAGAGACGGGAAGGAGAGGAAGAGGAATTTGAGGTGGAGCTGTGCAGTCCTGAAAAAAAGATGAGGTTGATATACATTATGATCTCAATACAGAATGTTTTTTATGTATTGCTGCCAGTATGAGGCGTACCCTGATAATGAAAGACGCCTGATGAAAGCAGACATTTCATTGGTTAAGAATATAAATATAGTTTTTCAGATAAGCTAATATAATCAATCATGTTTTTGAGAGGCTGTATTGCTTTCTTTTCAATTGAAGAAAATGAAAAAACACTCAAAAAAAGGGTGTTTTCATCCCTCTTTGGCAGGATATCAGGAGGGGATGCAAGCCGAGGTACTGCTAACGTTAGCTTAGCTTCCTTCTCTGATAACTTAAAGCTCCTGTGAGAAGTTTTTAGCTGGTTATTACACCGACTGAATTTGATACTGATGTGTCCAGACGAGATAAAAAAAAAAAGCAAAGAAGACCATGCACATAAATATTAACAGGAAGTTTCCACAGGTTCTGTGTGCGCTGGGTTGCGTCCGCACCGCACACTCCAGAGCTGATCACGCCTTCTCTAGTCAATGTGTGTGTTTCCACTGGTGCCAGAAGAAGCCGGTCTGTTCGGCTCCTTAGGTCTCCAAATACTATTTATGACAGAACTCACTACAAGTACACGTCAAGTGCAACAGAGCAGATAAACCCAGACAAGAAGTCAGACAAGGAAACACATAAAGCATCCAGCATTTCAAAATAAAACACAATATACCGACTCTTGATCGTATATCTGATCACTTTAATCAACAGTACGTCAAAACAGTCACCAAATGAACAACTAACTACCACTTACTCTTTCTGCTCAAGGCTGCCAATTGCATTGCTTGATGTTGTTTTGCTTGTTGTGGGATGTATAAGGGCATCTAATGAGATCTGTCTTCATATTTCAAAACATGCAGAAACATCAGGCTGTAAGGGACTGGGCCTTAAAATGAGATGGGCTTTTATTTTGAAGTTTTAAGGTAAATGCAGACATCAGTGTCGTTTAAATCAGTGGTTCTCAACTCGTCTAGCGTTAGGACCCACCACCAGCTCCTCCCTGAAAAACCCAAAATGATTATTTTTCATCCAATCAGATTGATTTAATTAAAATTTGTGCAGTTTTTGCAGTTTGCAGCATCAAGGTTGCAAGAAACTGAACAAAATTAACACGTTTAATGAAAGACCGTTTTTTCCAGGCACACGCTCGCGACCCACTGAAAAAAGCTAGGCGACCCACTTTTGGGGTCCCAACCCACCAGCTGAGAACCACTGGTTTAAATCTTCACAGTCAGCCTTACTGATCACGAAAACCCTCGTGATATCATCGTCTTTTGGTTATCAAGAGCTGACTTTTTTTTAAAAAATGGTTTGAGAACATGATGTGATGTGATGGCGATGAAAGAAAAAGGCGTTTGTGTGTTTGTGTAAAGTAGATCAAATGAACTCAATCAACAGACGTATCAGATGAATCTTTAATGGCTGTGTGACCTTTAAATAGAAAATGAGCAGCACCTCCTCGCTCTGTCAGTCTGCTGCAGATCCTGCAAAAATATCATTTTTAATAATCAGGCTCAAAGACGAGTGTTGTGTCCTTTGTTTTTTTTATCAAAAACCAGATGCAAAAATTGAAACTATCAAGAGAGAAATTAGTTTTTATGAAACAGTTTCATCAAACATCCACTGGGCCATTGTTTTTATTTTTTTCTCTAGCCCAAAACTCTGACTTAAAAAAAACCTGTATTTGTTGATTCTTAGCATTTTTTCTTTCTTGCATCTCTCCGTCAATCATCAAAGAATAATCCATGTAAACACTGAGAGAGAAACAGTGCAGCAAGTTTTTATTTGTTCAAATCTGACAGAAAATGAAACTTCCCGTCCAGATAATCCAGCAGCCGTGTGACAGAGGAGATTATCATTTTGTTATCTGCAGTAAAACAGCAACTTCACATGTCAGTCTAGCATTCTCAAAATGTTGAACAAGAGCTACACAAACCTTCATAAACAGCCACGGGAGCCCATAATGCATTGCTGTAGAGAGGCATGGTTGCGGTTTGAATCAAGGTCGACTCACCTTCTCTCTCTCTCTCTGTCTCTCTCTCTCTCTCGAGTGGAGGCTCTCGCTTTGATGTTGATATCTTTTTCTCGATCTGCATTTGAAATCCACGGCTGAAAAAGCAGCAAGGTCAACATCTTTTGAAAGGCATTCTGGGAGTTGTAGGAAAACGGTAACTGAGGCAGTAGCAGATGGAGCACGGGAGAAATGGTCAGCGGTTAATCAGAGCAGTTTCTGCTGGTATTGAACTGGACTTCAATATAACCCCTTTCATGTATTAAACTTGGTGCAAATATTCATCGCCACATCAGGAAGGAAAAATCAAAGACCTTCGCTGATCTTTGATTTTTCTTGTTTTGGTACCGCTTTCAGCTCAAAATATCTATCATTTAGACACCAGTGATGAAATACCTCCAAAACAAATACAATATCCATCCGCTGTGTCTCAGTTGGTAGAGCCGGACGTCTCTCAACAGGAAGGTAAGGGGTTCAATCCCCAGCTCCTGCCGCAACCTGTCCGATGTGTTCTTGGGCAAGACACTTAACCCCAAGTTGCTCCTGCTGCTTTGTTGCCACTGTATGAGTGTGAATGAATGGGATAAGGTACTTCTGATGGACTCTTTATACAGCAGCCTCTAGTGTGACCTGCGGTGTGAAAGAGCTTTGAGTAGTCAAAAGACTTAAACCATCATCATATTCTCCTAATTTTAACCTTTAATAATAATAATACATTGGTTTTTTATAGCGCTTTTCTAAGAACTCAAAGACGCTTTGACAAAATATAAAACCATAAAACAGGGGGGGGGCAGGAGGTTTGCATCTGCAGACCTGAGAGTGCGGGTGGGAGTGTGTTTCATGTTGTCAGTCTGTAGAGTAGCTTTGCGTCCTTATTTTTCAGATACCACGGCGTCAGTAAAAACCCTCATTTCAGCCTCTGCCTGAATTGGTTAGTTTCTGTTAACATATTTAAAATACATTTAAAATCATCGTTGTTAGACGAGCAGTTCAACGCTGCTCACTGCCTTCAATGCGACATGTTGCACAGCCTGACTTCATATTTTTCTCTCGTCTTAAATAGTGCAAAAGGGAGTTTTTTTTAAACAGGAATGTTCTAGAAAATTAACTTTAGACTTTGCTGTCTCTTTAAGGCCCCCCCCCTCCTCACGTGCCCACTTTCTTCTGATTGGCCAGCTCTCTAGAAGCCTCCCCAGGGGTCCGAACGCTGCAGGGCTGCCAGGGGAGAACTGCTCTCTAGTGCTGGGAGAAGAGAGTCTATGTACGAGGTTTCACCGGCTTGCATAGAGGCTTGAAGCCACCGTGTGAAATTTGTGGTTTCATATCGAGGAACTATCAGCTGATTTGCAGAACAAGCCGTCTGCGCCCTCTGCAGACTCATCCTGGGATTACTCCAACAAACGTTTACCTCATGATCTGAAACTTTGACCACGTTTAGTTTGAGCATCCAGCATTGTAACACTACAAGTGAGTTTTAAAATGAGGATCAGCAGAATAGGTCAACCTGAAAAGATGATTGGTTCACTCCGACATGCACACAAAAAGTCTGTGACAGTACACAGAGTGTTGACAGACAGGCGGACGTACGGATCAGCAGGTCATCAGCTGTACTCCTGGCTGGAGTTCAGTGGTCGGCCAAGCGTTGCAGTTTTTAGGACAATCCGATTGGTTCCAGTCTGTGCCAGACCAGATCAATCAATCACAGAGAGAAGTAATTGAATTGGTTCCAAATGGTCACTCGGTTCAGGACGTCTGACTGTTAGCTGTGCACTAATAATCAGTCCGAGTGGCTAACTGGCAGCCTCAATGAGGCTCAATACGCTGAATCATACAGATATGTGTGTGTGTGTGTGTGTGTGTGTGTGTGTGTGTGTGTGTGTGTGTGTGCGTGTGTGTGCGTGTGTGTGCGTGTGTGTGTGTGTGTGTGTGGGGGGGGGAGGATTTTGCTTGGCTGTTCATTCATAAATGAAGTGACTGAATGATTATTGCTCTTACTTTTCATTTTAATTTGGAGGCCTGTCACTCAGACGCTCTTTACGGCGGTTCCCCCGGGGTAACGAGCGATTGGCAGCCATTTTGGAAAAAAGCCGATTAAAAAAGGAAGGAAAATGTCAGCTTCATCACCAGCCTCGCCACCTCCAACTGTGTGGATATCTTTAAGGTTTAGTACATGAGCATTTCTGTTAAAACAGGTCATCTTTTCTATAACATAGACATAACTGATCGTATCTCTGAGCTCTGCATGTTCAAACCTGAGATACAACCTGAGATACAACCTGAGATACAACCTGAGATACAACCTCAGATACAACCTGAGATACAACCTCAGATACAACCTCAGATACAACCTGAGATACAACCTGAGATACAACCTCAGATACAACCTGAGATACAACCTCAGATACAACCTGAGATACAACCTGAGATACAACCTGAGATACAACCTGAGATACAACCTGAGATACAACCTCAGATACAACCTCAGATACAACCTGAGATACAACCTCAGATACAACCTGAGATACAACCTCAGATACAACCTGAGATACAACCTGAGATACAACCTGAGATACAACCTCAGATACAACCTGAGATACAACCTGAGATACAACCTCAGATACAACCTGAGATACAACCTCAGATACAACCTGAGATACAACCTGAGATACAACCTGAGATACAACCTCAGATACAACCTGAGATACAACCTCAGATACAACCTGAGATACAACCTGAGATACAACCTCAGATACAACCTCAGATACACTTGAATGAAAGGTGTAAAAAGAAGTTAAATTATGATTTAAAATGTTTTTAAATTAAGCTAATGTTGCCATTATCATCGGCTATAAAAAGGGTAAATAACTGAAATGTATTTGTGTGTGTTTGTGTGCACATCACACTTCATGCCAACAGGACGTTTTGACGTTTTGATATTTTTGATTGTGTGTGCGTGGTCAAAGATGACATCATAATTAAGGGGCGGGGTTAGACCTGAGGAGAGCTCGAGAGACACTGCAGGTGGAGTGTGTGTGTGTGCGGTGATGTAGGAACAATAAGTCGCTTTATTGGTGTTTGTTTTGGACTGTGGAACAATTTGAAGCGCTTCGATTTTTCATCTTGTACTGAGGAACAAAAAACAAACGGCAGCGATGAAGAAAAGAGCAGCTCGGTCCAAAGTCAGGAGGAGGAGGAGGAGATAAGAACAGACAGCAGCAGCTGCAGCACACAGGCAACAGGCTCACAGGTTTTTTTTTAGGACAATATTGTGGATGGAAGGCATTGTTTGAGTTCAGAAGTTTAATAGCAGGCGGTTAATCATAACAGATCTCAGAGCCCTGACTCATCTTTGAACAGTGTATGATTGTGTCGGCTTGCCTGCATTGTCTATGCGTAGACTGAATCGTTGGCATGTCCTTTGTTAAAAGGCTATTCTCAATCTGCTTCCCTCAAACTTGTGTGATCGTATTCATGTGAAAAGTGCTGGAAGACACATTCTGCGCTCTCAAAACGTCTTTTTGCTATCTGTTCCCACAGGCTGCTTGAAGTGGGAAAAGTTTCAGGCATAAGCTGCTCCTGCGGCCCTGGAATCTCCTGCAGGATGATCTGCGTCTGGGGGAGCTGGTCTCTTTAAATCTTTAAAAGTAGATTGAAGGTGTTGGGTGAAGATGCTTACAGACCGAGACACACACGGGAGTCAAAGTACAATTTACAAAAGCACTAGAAATTGCAGTGAAAGAGAAACATTTATGGGTCAAATCTGGGGGTCAGTAGTCCAAACATTTGTGCTAGAAGCATCAACATCCTGTAGAATCTGCTTCCAGGTCTTTCATTTTAGATTTTAAAAACATTTAAGGACACCAGCTCCTTCAGTTTCAAGTCGTTCTGCGACAGATTCCAGGCTGAGGATGCAGAACACCCAAAAGCCTTTTTCCCCGTTTTTGTCAGAGTGTTTGGGACATAAAGAGGTCCTGAGAGCATAAAGAATACTGTCCGGTACTTGTCTGCTTCATTAAAACACATAGGTAGTGTTGGGAGCAGACCAAGAGTTGCCATTTTTTATAAATGTGTACCAGTGTGTGAGCCTACAGGTCTCCAGAGCAGACCATCCTACCTGAGAGTACATCTTAAGGAGTTTCAGAAAAATGTCTCCATTCTTCGCCCCAAACAAAGATGGCGACAGGAAGTGCTGGCTGTGTCCTTGTCTGGTTGAGGATTTTAGAAGTTGGGTTGTAGGAATTTGACTCTTAAAGTGAAGCGCTCTTCCTTCTGTTTCTTCCTGAGACATTCATCAATGAGAGAGGGTAACGTTGTCAGGAAGTTTACAATTTATAATGGTATGAAATAGTAAATCTATCCATTGAGCTGGGGCACATGCTCGTGCTGCGACCGGCGCCAAGTCATATTCTTTATTTCGATGGAAGCTGCTAAGCACCTCAGTGACAGATCTCGGCTGTTTCTCGTAGGCTGCTATATTCAGTGTCTCCTGCATTTTGCTGTTTTGGCTTTTTGGATGTACTTTTGTCTTTTGTTCAATCAGCCCTTCGGGGAAAAATAAAGTTGAAGTTGACTTGAGTTCTAATAACTGATAAATTGATCATTGATGGAAGCGTTGGTCGGTTATGTTCAAGTAAAGTGTGATACATTTCCTTTGAGTTGTGTGTTCTACCTTTCATATTTTTGAGGTACGATTTCAAAATTAAAAGAAGGCAGGAAGAAAAAGGGGTAACCTTTGACGGCCTTAGAATTAAACCCTTTTTTTATTTTAATTCTGACGCTTTGAGCCACCAGCAGAGCTTCAAACATGCAGACGTAAAAAAATATAACAGGAAACCCATCCTTCACAGAACACCGCACTGAGCTCTGTGTGGGATCCTCTAATAACTGTTGGTCTGGTTGTGGGGGGGACGGTGTGCCCTGAATTCAGCCTGTCAGGGAGAGTTAACTCGGTGCTGAGTACTGCACTCACTGAGCTCCTCGACTCAAACGGTTCATTTTCATTATGATGAAGGTTTAGTTCAGGCTGGAGGTTAGAAAGAGTTTGTTGCTATTTGAAGCGGTGCAGCCCTGTTGGAAGAGAGAGACGCAGCCGGGCAGGAAATTCAGCTCCGGAAAGAGACTCGAAGGGAAAAAAAAAAACTTGCACAAGCTAAGTTGTCTATAGAGGTTTGACTGTTCAGCTCGGTCATATGAGGAGTTTGATGTTGATACATTAAAATAAAGCATTCATTCCCATCCATATATCCTTTTTCTTCCGCTTATCTGAGGTCGGGTCGCTGTGGCAGCAAGCGCAGTAAGTCAACCGAGACTTCTCTCTCCCCTGTCATGTTTTCCAGCCCCTCCTGGGGGATCCCAAGGTGTTCCCAGGCCAGACTGGATGTATAATCCCTCAAGTGAACTTTGGGTCTCCTCCCAGTTGGGCGTCCCCGGAAAACCTCCAAAGGGAGGCGTCCAGGAGGATCCTAATCAGATGCCCCAACATAGCATTCAATCCTGTTTAACTTTGAATATTAGAAGACTTCTGGAGAAAATGTGCCAGGATTTGTTAAAGGAGCGACCTGTCAGACATCTACTGACTGAAATGATAAAGTGACCTCAAAAAGTGCGTTGAAGTGCTGGCTTCTCTGACAACAATGCAGCAGCCAGTATGTCCTCCTTCTAACTTTAGATTCTGCTCCTGAATGCTCTGGATTTGTTTGGACCAGAGACAGAGAAACTTATGTTGAATTATGTTCAAGTTAACACGGCTTTATTTGTTTGTGTGGGTCACACCCCCCGGCCGTAATGAGACGCCTAATAGACTACCGATTACTACTTGAGGATTTATGGTCTTAGTCAAAATCTGTCAGAGTGACCCAGGCATATCTTCATTTAACAAATAATTTACTGACCTTTACCAAACAGATGTAGGTTATGATGCAGCTGTTCTGGTACATAATTGTTCACTGTAATATATTTGTGCAGTTGTTTTGTCCTTTGTCGATCACATCCGTGCTCATGTTTGGTAGAGATCTGATATTTCCAATTCTCAAACCTATAAGACTGTTTCCTCAAAGCAGAGCTGCATTTTTTTTATTTACTCAACACACCGTCTGTGTGAGGCTGACCAGTTTGTCTTGTTTGTTGTGTGTTGTTTTGGTTATGTCATGAGTCTGAATGTCATGGATATGCTTTGATGTAATCTAACTAATGAAATATTGTCAATGACCAAATGGAGAACCCAAAAGAACAAACCAGAGAAGTTTGCTGTGAGCTGATTGGCCGGCCTTTTTGTTAATAGCTCTCCCTTGTTCGACTACGACCTCCTTTTGTTGATGTCGACGTCTTAATTGTCCTTCCTCACAGCACATGTCGAATTTCAAAATGTGTCTGTTAAAGAATTTAAAAGTCCCTGGTCATGAATTCACAGAAGTTGATGTAAAATTCAAATTCAAGTTATCGATCATGAATAAAAATGTGACTGGAGGGAAGTTTTAATGATCCTCAGCCGTGTGTGTGTGTGTGTGTGTGTGTGTGTGTGTGTGTGTGTGTGTGTGTGTGTGTGTCTGTCTCTCTGTCTGTCTGTCTGTCTGCTCAGTGTATATGACTGATGTTCTGTCTCTCTGCATGCTCTCCTGTCTGTCGGTCCGTCAGACTCTGCTGAATAATTCACTACAGCCCTTGAGGGAGCTGTCAATCAAATTTCTGTGTGTTTGGTGTGTGTGAAGGAATGTAGCATTTCCTGCTAGCTGCCCCTGTCATCCGATCTGTCTCTGTCACTCTCTCTCTCTCTCTCTCTCTTTCTCTCTCTCTTTCTCCCCATGTAAAGTCAACGTCTCTCTGTGTTTCCTGTTAGTCGTTCATCTCAAATCAGCACAGCGGGGGGTCCCGGGGCGGAGAGATGTCGGTGTTTAAAAGTTTGAAATGTCTGATACGTGCTTCTCCTTTAAAAATCCTCTCAACGTGTGTGTGTGTGTGTGTGTGCTGCATGTGTGTGTGTTTTATGTAGGACAGCCTGTGCAGTTCGCTGCAGTGATGCATGTTATTAGCATGTGCCCTGCAGGTGGACACACACTCACATACTGAAAGATGTGCCCATGTATAGATAATGAATACACGCCTGCACAAACAGACACACACTCAGCCACAGTTAACATCTCATCAACCGCCGCACTCTTTGAATTAACACGCTCGGACTCTTTCGACGACAACATTAAATATAGATTCTGTCCCAAACAGCGGCCTACACACTCTAATTAATTCATTGTGAAATAATTGGCCACTTTGACTCTGTTCAGTCTTGTTGCATAAAATATCATCACATATTTGTTGTGTAATTGTGACATGCAGCATCATTTATGTTGAGCCCCCCCTCTGACCCTCTGATAGAGCCGTCAGCCTCTAGGAGAATCTAAACTGCACTCTTTATGAGGCAGCTTCATCAAATAGAAACAAGATGTCAACTGAGAACATTTTAGAGCAGACGCAGGGGGATTTTAAAATGTAGAATCTTAAAAATGAAAAACTAACCGAGGGGGATATTGTGTTTTCTAAAATGCTCAAATTTTTCACCAGTGGAGTCGTTTAAAGAGAAATTGCAGAAATATGGGCGACGCTAAGGAAAGGCTCTTGTGGCAGCATTGATCAAACACAGAGACATTAAAAACCTAACACAAAATCAAAACAAGCAGCAACCTCTGGTGTTGAAAATGAAGAAAGTGCAGAGTTGCACAAACCTGCAGTACCTCGAGTGTCCACTTGAGGCTGGTTCCAGAAGGCCCAGAATTCACATACACACCCTATATGAAATGCCTGTTTTGACAACGGAATTTATCATGTTTACAACCTGGTACAGGATTTTGGTCTAATTAGTCATATTAGTAGTATGAAACAGTACATTTTGCTCCTGTTATTTCCATTTCCATCTATATTAAAAAGTAAATAATCTTCAGAAAAGGTAAAGTGGTAATAATGGATTTGAAGTGTCTAAAAATGTCAATTCTGGTTGTTTTTGTTTTTGGATTTTGAAAATTCAAAAAAATCAGAGAATTCAAAAAGGATCAAGTACTTTGAGTTTTCTGTTGTAGCTTTCATCACAAGAAGCACACTGATTTACACAAGTCTATCGGCACACTCTGGGGGGGTGAACTTTTTTATGACTCACCTGTTTTGATTTCACAAAGGATACGAGTTATGCAGAATTAAGGGGCGTGGCTTATCTGACTGCAAGCGACCCGTGTTGTAGCGGTTTGTCAGGAAGCTTAAAGTTCAGCTCCAGCTCTCTGTCGGTCGTCAGGTTGACTTCGAGTTTTGATAGAGTCAACATTTCCAATATGGCAGCCACCATGGATGGCCGCTCCAAAACAGCCCTTCAGAAAACCAAAGGATGACATCACTCAGTCTTCGTCCATGTTTATTTACAGTGTGTGATTAAAACACAGTGTACATAGTAAATGGTCCTGATGTTGGTGATTGGTTAAAGGCTTTATATGCGATTTTTTGATCCAGCAGATGTCGCCCAACTCGCGCTGCATTGTTGTGTTAGCATGCTAATGCTAGTGATCTTTATTATGCTGGTATCTTCACACTGCATGTAAATTTACCTGAAATGAGCGTGATCTAGAAACACAGTTAAGCAGTGAGTACAGTATGTTATTCTTCTTTTCTCTAGTCCCTCAATTAAACAACTTTTATACGCGAGGGGAGGAGTCAGCCGGCCGTCCAGGCGATGTAAACAAAGTGAAGATAGGACTCACAGAGTTATTTTCAGAGGATATACTTGATTTATATTACATTTAAGTGTGAATATAAAGCCTTTAAGAGAAACACAATGCCAGCAGCTAAAGACATATTTAATGCTTCCTCTCATCCGTGCACACACATAATTACCAACACATACATATATCTCAAGTTTTTTATTTTTCTATTTTATGTTCAACTTTTTATTCTTGGAAATCTGCCAAACTCACAGTCCCAGACCCGTATCATATCGTGGTATTCACTGATAATCTGTAATATCTGTATCTCTGTTTTACAGCTCGCTTTCTATGACACTTTTTTGGTCTACATTTTTTTGCCCATGTGAGAAAATAAATATCTTTACCAACCCAATTCAATAAGCGCCAGAGAGATTGTGCTGAATTTGTTGGCGCTGATGGGAAGCCATCGAGGAAGCAAAATGGGCTCTTCGCTTTTGTGACATGTGACTTCTTGACGTGCAAACACAACGCAGTATAAGATCACATCTTATGTAAACGTCTGAGCCAGAATCTTAAATTATAATGAATGGAAAAAAAAAAGTGCAGCTAAAGTTTAATCTTTTCCCCGATCGTGACGCACTGATGGAAGGATTTTTTCGATTCACAGATGGTAAGATAGGAGCGTTAAATAAATATAACCCACATAATCCGCTCTCTGCGTAACTGTTTCAAGGCACAGTGTTGAATATAAACCTCCTCAGCATGTCTTCAGCCTTCCCGAACAGTGAAGATCCTCGCGGCTGGCTCGCAGCCTCAGAGCTGCAGTAATGACCCAGTTTCTCCTCGGGGATCCACAAAAGTCATCTTGTTTTACAGCCCTTTTCCTCCAAATGAACTGCTCAGTCACAATATCTCCACTTACCATTCTGAATTAGATCATTATCAGCTGATGGATAAGGGAAAAGGGGGTCTGTATTTTAACCCTGTTGCTGCTGAATGGAGGTTTTTTTATTTTTTTTTGTGGTTTGACGGAGGAAACAGAAGCTGCTTCCCTCCCGAGGCAGGGCCTCCTATATGTGATTCTCTTACCGCTCCATGTGCTCCTTCATGTGCAGCTTGCAGAACTGAGCGCTGACTGAGCAGAACTGTGGAGTGAATCCCTCGCTGATGAGTGGATCCTTAACAGTTGGTGGTCAGATGGAACAAAATGTTTGTGTTAATCTCCTCCTCAGAGGGTTACAGTTCAAGCAGATGCTAATGGACGCGTGCTAAGTTCAGTATATTTACACAGACACTCTCAGGATCCTTAGACCCTTGACTTAGCAAAAACCCTTAGGGCCTTTTTCACAATAGGGAAGGAGTGTTTGTGTCGAGCACGCTTGCTCCCTCCCCGCTGGTCTGCGTTCGGTGCACACAGTTGGTTTGGGAAATCTGCAGAAAGAAAACGAAAGCAAACTAAAAATACTCTATCAACGCATGGCAACCACTCATCCATCCTGCTAACGCTCAACTCAACTCAACTTTATTTATATAACACTTTAAACACAACATAGTTGATCCAAAGTGCTGAACATTGCAGAAACAAACCATTAGAAAGTAACAGACAAGAACAACAACAATAAAAAAAGAGAAGATCAAGTGACAGTTAAGTCCATACATGACTACCAGAGCTCTGGTTTTTGTGCTTGACGGGTTACTGAACATTGAAGGCAATTGAGTATAAATATGTCTTCAGGCGAGTTTTAAAAACACCAATAGTGTGAGAGAGGCGGATGTCTGGGGGCAAAGAGTTCCACAGTTTTTGTCCTGCAATAGAAAAAGCCCGACTCTGGATGTTTTTGTGATTTCTGAGACACCAACAATGACCCTCTTCCTGCTTCAGCATCTACCGTGCAGCTCAGAGGACGAATCGGGCCCGTGCTGCGGTTTTTGAAGCGACAGGAACAGTATAGCGTCATATAGCGTCCCACTTCCTGTTTGAGTGGGTTACGTTCACTTTTCCTGCACAAATTAGTAGAGCCCTAAAGGCCACCTCTTCAAGCTGACTCGGGTACAGTACTCGAAAGTAATATCATCTTACTGACAGCAGATTGTAAGTCACCAGTTTGTTACTGATGGATAAAGTTCAGTCGTGGCCTCAGAACATTTGCCTTGCTCTCCAACACAGACTGTAAATATCAATGGAAGAAGCCTGAGTGTGGTCACACATTTGTTCCTGTAGGGGGCTTTGGAGTCGGTCACCATGCTGGAAATACCGGCCTGAGAGCTGGAGCTGGTTTAAGCCTCTTTAAGCGACATGCCTTCTAGTGAAAAGCCCTTATCCTTCAAAACGGATGAGTTATCAAAAACTGCACCCCTGTACTGTTTGTGCGGATCGAGACATGAGCTAATCAGACCTATTTGTTTTTTTGAACCAGGCTGTAAACATGTTAATTTCTGCTTTAAAAACTGCCTTTTTTGAATGGGTGTGTATGTGATTCCCTGTTCTTCTGCAGCCAGCCTCTAGTGGACGCTCGAGGAACTGATTTTGCACGTCTTCCTTTTTCAACATCCTTGCTTTCCACGTAATTTTTCTGCGTCTTTTTGTGCATTCACCAGTCTTAGTTTAACCTCCATATTTATCCTCATTGTTTAATTTACATAAATAACAGTAAAGTGGTGACGATGCATCAACGTAGAGATGGAGGTATGGATGTAGATGTATAGATGTATTGATATAGAGGTATTAGCGGTAGTGTAATCTGGGACAGAACATGGACTCAGGCTTGCAGAGAGTTTGTTAGTTTATCTCCGTGTGCACTCCAGTGGTGCATGATATTAGCGTGTACCCTGCAGGTGCACACAAACACACACACACACACACACACACTCAGATTTTTCCCTTTCTTTTGGTCCCTCTTCCTTTCGTTCATACAAACGCATTCAGACACGTTCTCCTCGAGTGTGTGAACTTTATGTTCCAGGCCCAGAGGAGCTGTTGTATCGCTGTGGATTCTAGTTTTCTCTCTCTGAGCTCTCTGAACTCACACGCGCTCTGATCTGTCTCCCCGGATTTTTTTCCCTTTGTTCGTGTGTCTGAGTGCGCATGCATGTGTGTGAGTGTGAGTGTGTGTGTGTTTCAGAAGAAAATTCTTCAAATGTAAGGACACAGGGACCATTTTAGGGCCTGCCACTGACATTTAGGTTTCTGCACAAGAATTTATCTTCCCATTTTTGTCATTTTTATCACAATGTCTACTTCCCTTTACTCTGGCTGCTCTTATCACAGTTGTTTCCTTAGTATCCAGATAATCAATCAATCAGCCAATTTTAAAATAAAGCTGAATGATGACGATTGTATATAAAGATGGACGATACATCTTCACCTCCTCTAGGTAGTGAAGCCAAAATATCCTTCACAATGGGCGCTTTGATACTGTGCTGTTGGCATCGCTTGGAGCCAGAGTTGTGCTTTGAAGAATCTTCCATGGCTTCTTGACGTCATGCCCCTCTGCTGAACAAAACACGTTTTACTCACACAGCAAATCTGTTGGTGTTACTTTTTCAGTGTTAGCTGAAATCTGCAGAAGTTTGCGTTTATATAGATAGAAAGTAACCCTTTGAGAGGACATGTTGGAAAGTGTTGGGGTAGATTTTGACTTTGGTCGTTGCATGTATTTTTGGAGTGTTTAATTGACCATACCGTCATTTTTGGTCAAGAAACGCCCTCCAGATTTAACTGACGTAATTTTCTCTTACTGCTGCAGTCAGTTCCTTCGGTTAACAATCAAGTTTAAGGGTGAAAGTTGCTTGAGAAATGTCATTTCAGAAATGAATTGCAATTGTATAAAAATATATTTTATCTTTAAGGGCCACGTCCCATTTTAGAACTGGCTGTTAGCTAGCTTGCTAGCTTGAGCTCGGTAATGACGTGGATAACCGTTTCCTTAATTAAGCACACTTTTGGAAGTTGGGATGATATAATTATAATTTTAAGACGATGCTTGAGATGCTTATTTCTTTTTAATAAAGGTGTTTCTTGGGCGAGTTCAGTCCATGCACAGCAGGACAGATTCTTTTGCCTGATCATGAAGCCTTCGTTGACACATACTTTAGTGTTTGTTGCGTTTACTCTCACCAACGCTCCCTTACTCTGATCATTTGGTGCAAACATTGCTGCTGGAGCCTTATTCGTCAACAGCGCTGTCAATGATTGCATTTTACTTAAATGTGATATTAACAAGCTATCAAGATGGAAACCATGTTTTGAAAATATGTACCTGACATCTGTTAACATGGAGGAGGTGTTTATGCCTCGACTGCCGCCAGTCAGTCAGTAGAATGTCTTTGCTTCACTTTCAGGGAGCTGTTGTGACATCCATTTTTCATACAGTCTGTGGTCCAAAGTACTTACTGTTTGTTTTACAATTTACCCAACAGCGAGTACTCGGCAACATTTGGCAACAGTGGCAAGAAAAACGTTCTTTAACCAGGAACAGACCTCGAGCAGAACCAGACTGATGATGAACAGACGTCTGCCTCAACTGTGTTGGCGGGAAAGAAAGAGAAACAGAAATGGTGAGAAGGATACAAACAATCAGAGCAACAAAACAACAACAAATAATGCTCTCAGTGACCATTTTCCTAGAAGAAGTGAATCATTGAATATTTCAACTTTTTTTGAGGGAAGATTTCTGCCTTCAGTTTGGTGTTTGAAGTTTGCTTCTGACGGGCGGGGGGGGGGAGGGGGAGGGATTAGTCGAGAACATAATAAACTCGCCTTACAAGTGATTAAACATTTGAGAAAACTGTTGCTATGCAACTAAAACATGGAAGTCAAACGACTCCCCTGTGTTCTTCTCTCAAAAACTTGTGGATTTTTTATTCTGTCTTTGTCTTTTTATGTTTTTTTTACAAAGAGCGTAGACGAGGAGGGGAACTTCCATGAACCTGCTATTTATTTTTAATTCTGAATTCTCTGCCTCTGGCTACACCTCTTTGTTTCTGAGCTCCGTGCACTCTGGAGACTGAGTGTTGAGGCATTGATGTCATAAAGACTCACTACAGCTACATCTTCCTCACAAAATCCAATGCGATGGAGTACAACTCGTGGCAACATGCAAAAGGCTAACAGGGGAATCAGCATTTTTTTTAAAGCTTTCCATGAATCTGACTGAAGCATTAACTCTTTACACAACCTGCAGTCACAGAGCTACATTAGTGTTGATTTGGAGTCTCTCCTGTTACTTCTGCTCTCCATTGAAATGATTAATCTGCCACATGTTCAGCTTTGCAGCCCCGGCTGCTTTACCAATTCACCGTCTGCAGTTTGGTGCAGAGCAGGAAGTGAACATTGAGTTTACGGGAGGTTTGTTGAATGAAACAGTAGAATATTTCAGTTTGAAACATAAAAACAAAAAGTAAAAAAAAAAGCTCCAAACATTAGTTAGCTAAGTTGGTGCTAACTAATGTGGTGTAAGTTCCATATTAAATGAGATCTATTCTGCTGATCCATATTTAAATACATAAAATGTTACATTGTTGGATGTCCATAGTAAACCTCTGCAAAGTTACACATTTTACTGACGCCAGTATCAGATGAATGAGGAGGTTTTTGAGCAACACATCTAACAACGCTACTCAACAGGTGTCCCAGACTGACTTATGGTGAAAGTGAGTATAGTTGATCTCCTTTAAAATAAGAAATTCTGACAGACACAGGAGGTTGCAGGAGTCTACTGGAAGGGTCCCTAACCTTTTAGCTTGGAGACCCCTTTACTTACTAACAATCTGAGCCATCCTGCAGGACCCACATGAAACAGATACTGATACACTGTTGGCAAAAATGAACATAAATGTTGTTTCTTCAATTTAAGAAATGAGTAAACACATACTTTTTTAACACAGTTAATACAGTCATTTGAATCCTCCAGTAAAAGCACCTCAGATGTGCAATATGTCCTAATATAGGATAGTTATACAAATAGATGAGATGTCCTGTATGATACACACATACAACACATTCTGCTGATTCACTCTACACACAATTTAAGCATCTTAACATCACTTTGAGCGACGCAGCAGCAGCAGATTTAGATCACAGTTTGGACCATTTCGTTGCATTTTTCAGATGAATTGCATAACACTCTTCTCACGCCGGCTGCGTCTTTCTTGGGTGTTTCACAGTGTAGCAGATGAGAGAAAACAGAGTTTGCAGCCTGTTAACCTGCAGAGAACTCTGAACCATCTATCAGACTGCGTACGCTCGTGTAGCCCAAATAAAATATGAGGAGTCTGATGTAACACTACGAGCCGGATTCTGGGTTGTTGTTTTTTTTATGCAGGCTCAAATTCTGGCTCAAAATCTCAGAATGTTTTTCTGTAGGTGTTTTTTTTTTTTCTATAAATGGGTTTTCTTAATGGGTTTAAAACATTTCCATAATTCCATCTGTATAGTCTTCCATGACGGCTGCATTAATCCTCTCTCTGTCTCCATTCTTCTGAGGACACAGAAGAGGATGTCCTCATTCTTGAACATGCCTCCAAACCTTTGAATAGCTCGATTGTTTTTTTTATAATCAGTGAAACGGCTGTCAGAATCAGAACAATTACTTCAGAGACAGCAAACAAATATTTCTCTTATAGAAACTGCCCACTCATTACACAAAATACAACCAGGGATAAAAAAAAAAAAACGCTGACTAGATTTATTGATGGATTTCTGTAATTGTTCTTCATTTCATTCATTTTTTTTCTCTCCATATAAACCTCCTTAGAGGAGCTGCTGGTTGTCATGGTTTCTCATTGGTTGCATGATTTAGACGTCATCACCCCGCCCTCTACAGAGCAGCTCATGAATTCCCTCTTTTGGCTGACAGGACAAATCCTGTGTAACATCGGGGTTGAAAAATTGGGCGGTGTGAGTTTACACATACTTCTCTTTAAGGGACTTTTGTGTACTGTAAGTGTGAAAGCACTTAGTCCAGGGATGTTCAAATCCACATCTGCACCCCTGGAACGCCTCTTGTCCGATCACATCGCTTGGTCAGAACTTAGTGTCGTGTCTTCTGTGTGTTGCATTTAGTATTTTTCGTCTGAGGTTATCTGGCCTGCTGTACAAATATGACTCTTTCGTTTAATAAAGGATCATTGTAGACATTGTTGCAGGTTGAGTACATGTTTTCTATCATTCTCACACTAGTAGGTCTTTTTTCTGCTCTTTTATACCTTGTTTTTTTTTTTTCTCTGAGCCGATTTTGGATCGATGTTTTAAAGAGAAATTCTGGCAGCGGCTCTGAAACATAAATTATACAACACAATGAGAGGAGGCGGTCGAGGCGGCGCGCTGTATGTAAACAGGTACTGATGTTTCAGCCTGCAGTCATGTGAGCTGTGCGTCGTCCTGTTTGGTGCTGGTGATTTACACACACGTCCTGATCTGCGCTCTCCTGTTTGATTTATCAGGCCTGGTCCCTCTGAGCCTCGTTTCTCACCAGCTCTTAACTCGGCTCTCTTCTCTGGGCTCTCTCACTACGAGCACAATAAAAAAAGGGGAATGTATCTGAAGATTTTTTCAGTTATCACATTGTTATTTTGTTCATACTTGTTTTTTTGGGGTTAGGGTTAAGAAGGCTCAAGTGTTTTGTAGATCGCTTCCTCTT
>NC_089206.1:2800310-2845310 GCF_963930695.1 Labrus bergylta
GAGAGAGCGAGAGAGAGCGAGAGAGAGAGAGAGAGAGACAGAGAGAGAGAGAGAGAGAGAGAGAGAGAGAGAGACAGAGAGTGTGGATGACATGCAGGAAAGGAGCCACAGGCTGGATTCAAACCCAGGCTGCTCGCTTGGAGGACAAAAGCCTCCGTACTAACCACTAGAATACCAGCCCCTCTCTCCCTGATTTCTGACTCTATCCACTGTCTCTAAATGAAGGCAAAAAAACCCCAAAAGATAAACCTTAAAAACCTCCAGCTCATCTGTAAATTATAAGATCGGCTCAGATCAAACAATTGAAAATGTTTTCACCAAACACGATGATCGACTGCTGCTTTGAGCTTTATTGGTGTCAGATTTAATTTGTACCTTTATTTTTAAATTGTATTTTCCAGCTATAACCACCTCTAAACCAAACACGACTCCTAAACCATCATCGACCATTGTATGTGTAGTATGTTTATTCATTGTTGGATTATTTTTCTGTTTTCAGGTTTATATTAAAATGTTTAAACCTTCTAACTAAAGCTCGGCTCAGACTACAGGAATTTTAAAATACTACCTAAATCGGGCAGCATCTCGTATGTAAGGACAATCTTAACAGATATTCTTCTTTATAATCTTCAGCATGTAAACACTACAAGATATGAAAATGGTGGCGTCTGTAGCCTAGTGGCTGGTTGGCCCCGCCCCATGTACGGACACTTTCATTACGTAATCGTCAGGATTTGAAATCCTAAATATCAAACATGTTTAAAATAAATTGTAGCAGTTACGATGCTCTCTGAGCAGATCAGGGAAGCTATGGTTGATTGGATCTTAATACCACTCACTCTAATCTGGGCAGAACAATTCTAGTCGGGCACCCCCCCCCCGACGGTCGGGAAGGGGGAATCGACTCGATTATCCTGTAGTCTGAGCCAGGCTTTAGGGCCAGTGCACAAAAGAATTGACCCTTATAGTTATATTTCACAAATCATGAAGTGTAAAACAAACTTGTTTTTGTGCCAAAACAACCCCAGGTCTTCTGTTGTATTTGGGTCTGAGTCTTTTCATCCTCATCGTCATATTATCAGCCATCCTGCTGATGTTCTGCAGGAAGAGGGCCAGAGAACCCAAAGGTGAGGCTACAGGAAACACACATACACACGGAAGTGGTCGACACCTTTAATTTACGATTTTAACAGAAAATATCTACATTATACTCCATTTATAACTAATAACTATAACTGTAACATTTTGAGTTGACTTATTAACGAGGTGTTTTTCAGGACCCCCTGTTCAAACAGAGTATGCTGAAATCCAAGAGGTGAGTCTGAGATAATCAGGGACTTTAACTTTTATTACTGTTTGAGAAAAACATACTGAAACAGTGTCTTTGTATTCTTCTCGTGCAGAACAACCGAGTGCATGAGGAGATCAGAGAGGGGCACAGATCTCCTGTTGTGGAAGTTTCAACAGTTTACACCTGTGCTAAATTTGCCAAACTGAACGGGGTTGAAACCACGGATGACTACAGCCTCCTAACTGCAGCAGCTTCTCACGACAAAGTAAGAAAAAACAGTGGAAAGATTTTAGATTAAATGTACTAAAATAAATTCACAGATTAACAACTTGAAGGCACAGCAGAGGAAATGTTATTTCTGTGGCAGATCAACAAGGAGATGTTAGTCAAACCTGCACCACCTTCATGTGCTTTTTTGAAAAAATAAATAATATCCAGGAAGTGATCTGCTGCCAATTAAAGAAACAGGAACCAGGCCAGTTAATGTTCATATCTCTAACTTCCGTTGTTTTGTGGAGGAAGTCTTATAGGTCATAAAGATGTGGTTGCACATCTCTGATCTAACATGAAACTTGATTGAAATGGATCTATATATTAAGAGAGTATTTCTCAAAGATAAGTCTATTTCCAATGAGTGCTAAACAATAAAATTAACACAGAAGTGTCACAAACTGCAGTTCCACAAATGGCCACTAGAGGCCCCACAAGCATGTAAATTCTAACAGAGGCCCATGTTGGACCCTGGTCGTGTATTGTGCGGTCAATAAACAAACAAAACTTTAGGATACAAAATTTAAAAAGATCTTGTTGATGTCATGAACAAAATCACGGTAAAAAATGCACCAGATTTTAGTCACTAAATCATAATTTAAGTCAGAAAACTTTCCTCTTTCAGAGCTCTGAATAATATTAATAATTTAATCAAAAACATTCAGTTCTTTCAACTGTGACTTATCAAGGCGCCAGTGACTTAGTGGTTAGTTTGTACGCCCCATGTACAGAGGCTACAGTCCTCAAAGCGGGAGGCCCGGGTTCATACATGTCATCCCCCCTCTCTCTCTCTCTCTCTCTCTCTCTCTCTCTCTCTCTCTCTCTTTCTCTCTCTCTGATTTCTGATTCTATCGACTGTCCTGTCTCTCTCAAAGGAAATTTTATAAAGTAAAAAAACATCTGGCTGATAAATTTTCACCTTTGTTTTCCTTCCAGATCATCGATGACTCGAGTAAACTCAACTACTCTGAGGTGGATTTCTCCAACAGCCAAGCTGCCTCTCGTAACAGCGCCCCCTCTGGTGGAACAAAAGATGATGTCATCTACTCCGTGCCCCGGGCAGAAGCTAGCTCAGAGAACACTTTGGCTCCTCTGTACTCTACCGTTACTTTAAATTAGCTTTAGCTTCAATGCTATCAGCGCAGCATTTACTCTCAGGTTACAGTTCAACAATTATCTGTTTTTCTTTTGGCAAGCTGTGATAGGTTAAGATTTTTATTAACAGAGCTGCATAAAAAAATAGCTTCAAGTCAGAGCTACTATTGACCAAGATGACCAAGATGGCGGTGCGAGCGCATCGCGAGGCCCAGCGTCTCTCTCAGATTTGCAATTTTACAGTAATTTTATTGTTAATTTCGGGTCTGTTCGCACGGAACAGCCTCGCCTTAACATCCTACACCCGACAGGAACTTTTGGATATCGGAATACACCTCCCTGACGATCTAATCAACAATCTTCGACTCATCCCTGAGATCGCCAAAACACCCGAGGCTACGCACTCTACCCGGCCGGGCGGAAGTGCTCGCAGGCGGCGTCGAGACCGTAAACAAAGGCGGGGGAAGCGCGGAGGTATAAGGGCTAAGCTAAAGCTAACACCGCACCGTCTCCCGTTACCCAGCATTTTCCTCGCTAATGTGCGGTCTTTGGTGAACAAAATGGACGTGTTACGACTTCGCATCATCCACAGCAAGAGAATTATGGACTGTAATGTCATGATCTTCACGGAAACATGGCTAAACAACGGAGTACCGGACGATGCTATCAAGCTAGCCGGTCGCCACACACACCGTGCATTCAGAACAGCAGAGGACTCCGGTAAGACCAGAGGAGGAGGGCTGTGCATTTATATTAACAAAGCTTGGTGTACAGACTCTGTCATTATTGGGAGACACTGCTCAGCTAACATTGAGTTTCTCATGGTTAAATGTAGACCTTTCTATCAGCCAAGGGAGCTCAGCTCCACTATTGTAACTGCAGCCTACATCCCCCCTGATGCCGATGCAAAAGCTGCTATGAAGGAACTTTACACCGCTATCAGTAAACAACAGACTGCTCACCCGGAGGCTGCATTTATAGTTGCAGGTGATTTTAATCACTCAAACTTAAAGACAGTGCTCCCTAAATTTCACCAGCATGTTTCCTGCAATACAAGAGGAAACAAAAATCTGGACCATGTTTACACAAACATCGCAGGAGCCTACACCACGACCCCCCTCCCCCACCTGGGACAGTCAGACCATCTTTTTTTGTTCCTCATCCCCAAGTACTCCCCACTCATCCAACGTGCGAAGCCATCAGTAACAACGATTAAAGTGTGGCCAGCGGGGACAGACTCTGTACTTCAGGACAAGTTCCATCACACAGACTGGAGTATGTTTGCTTCTCAGGCTACCTCGGGCTCTCACACAGACATTGACACCTACACTTCTTCTGTGCTGGATTATATCAATACCACCATCGACAGTGTTACAACATGGAAGCAGATCACCACGTACCCAAATCAGAAGCCATGGATGAACAAGGAGGTGCGTCTCCTGCTGAAGGCCCGCAACACCGCCTTCAGATCAGATGATGCAATGGCCTACAGCGTATCCAGGGCAAACCTGAGGAGGGGCATCATCAAGGCCAAGCACTGCTACAAGCTGAAGGTTGAGGAACACTTCTCCAACTCCGACCCCAGACGCATGTGGCAGGGCATCCAGGCCATCAGTGACTATAAACCCAGAAACTCCACCCCGATAACCACAGATGTCTCCTTCCTGAACGAGCTAAATCACTTTTATGCTCGTTTCGATAGAGACAACAGAGAGACGCAGACCACGACCAGACCTCCTGCAGACAACCAGCCCCTCTCACTCACCTCCACAGACGTCCACGCTGCACTGAGCCGGATCAACGCTCGAAAGGCTGCTGGTCCAGACGGCACCCCCGGGCGCGTGCTTAGAGCATGTGCGGAGCAGCTCACTGGGGTTTTTACGGACATCTTCAACCTGTCCCTCGCCCAAGCAGCTGTGCCAGCATGCTTCAAAGCCACCTCCATTGTCCCAGTGCCGAAACACTCCAGCCCGACAGGCCTGAACGACTACCGCCCTGTGGCACTCACACCCATCATAATGAAGTGCTTTGAGCGACTGGTCCTAGCACACCTGAAAAACTGCTTCCCACCCACACTGGACCCATTCCAGTTTGCCTACCGCAGCAATAGGAGTACAGAGGATGCAGTCTCCATTGCGCTGCACTCTGTGCTCACTCATCTGGACAATAACAACACATACGCACGAATGCTGTTTGTTGATTTTAGCTCAGCATTCAACTCTGTCATCCCCTCCAAGTTAAACACTAAACTCGGAGACCTGGGCTTCAACACCTCCCTCCGTCACTGGATAATGGACTTTCTGACCAACAGACCCCAGTATGTTAGGTCAGGACACACCTGCTCCACCACCATCACACTCAACACAGGCGTACCACAGGGCTGTGTGCTGAGCCCATTCCTCTACTCCCTCTTCACCCACGACTGCAGACCTGTACATGGATCCAACACCATCATCAAGTTTGCGGACGATACGGCGGTGATTGGCCTCATCAGCAACAACGATGACACAGCCTACAGGGAGGAGGTACAGCATCTGGCCGCCTGCTGTGCTGACAACAACCTGCTCCTCAACACCAGCAAGACGAAGGAGATCATCGTGGACTTCAGGAGAGAAAGAGGAAGCACGCACAACCCCATTCACATCAACGGGATGGCTGTTGAACGTGTCTCCAGCTTCAAGTTCCTGGGGACCCACATCACAGAGGACCTCTCCTGGTCCACTAACACCTCCAGTCTGGTTAAGAAGGCTCATCAACGCCTCTTTTTCCTGAGGACACTGAAGAGACACCACCTGTCTTCAGCTGTACTGATGAACTTCTACCGCTGTGTGATCGAGAGCATCCTGACCAGCAGTGTCTCAGTCTGGTACGGAAACTGCTCTGTCGCAGACCGTAAGGCGCTACAGCGGGTGGTAAAAACCGCCCAGCGCATCACAAGGTGCCCATTTCCTGCCATTGAGGATGTCCAAAGAACACGCTGTCTGCGGCGAGCTCATGGCATCCTTAAAGACTCCTCCCACCCTGCCCACAGACTGTTTACCCTCCTGCCCTCCGGCAGGCGCTTCAGAAGCCTCCGGACCAGAACCAGCAGACTGAGGAACAGCTTTTTCCCCAGAGCTGTTTCTCTACTGAACTCTACCCCCCGAACTCTGAACTCTGTCTCTCTCTCTCTCTCCCTCTCTCTCGCCGCACCCTGCTGACCCCCCCCTTTCCCCTGCATATCACCTCACACCCATCATCCCCCCACCACTCCTCCTGGTCACACACACACATCTCTCATCCATCTGTATTATTGTATTATAGTATGTTCATATTATGTCCATATTCTTTATATTATCTGTAAACTAGTATAGCATGCTCACTGCATCTTAATCTGTATATTATTAGTATAGCATGCTCACTGCATCTTAATCTGTATATTATTAGTATAGCATGCTCACTGCATCTTAATCCGTATATTATTAGTATAGCCTGCTCACTGCATCTTAATCTGTATATTATAATACTAAGAATACACTTATTTTGTAGCATTACTTATTTATAGCATTTATTTATATTTATTGCATCCCATTAATCCAGCCATCCAGATATACCTAATAATTCACTTTTTTTGTCTACATCTGTAAATTTTGTAATTACTGTACATAGCACAGACTCTTGCACTTTCTGCTTATTTGCACTTCTGGTGAGATGCCAAACCTCATTTCGTTACTCTATACTTGTATATGTGTAATGACAATAAAGTTGAATCTCATCTCATCTCATCATCTCTATTGCTATGGAAACAGTAATGGTCCAATATGTAAGATGGACTGCAGTACCCATTTTGAACACCAGGTGTCAGAGTTACATATTGGTTATTTAAGTTGAGTTTTTTTTGTTTTTACAAGATATTTAGCGTAAATGATTTTGTTAAATGTTTATATTTCTGAAGGCACAAGTTATACGTTACAGTTCAGTTATTGAGGGGCTAATTTTGGGTTAACAGAGACTTTGTCATCAAGGATTTTCATTGAGAACTTTGCTCAAACAAATTACAGTAATGTGCAGTAAAGTGTTCAGCAGGTGACAAACACGTTTCTGAAATGGAGGGTTAAATGTTCACGTTTGGTTTAATGGTAATAATGGAGGGACGACCAGTTTTACTGTTTATTCAAACTCATTGCATTTTCCATCACCTCTATTTGTGCAGATAGTTATCAGTTTTAATGTTACTGGTAAATAAATAAAAAAGTCTGCAGGCAAAATTAAGTGATTTCTCTCTCTGAATGATAAGACTCCAGGACCCTGAGATGGGTTTTTATTATTTCTGTGAACTAACATGGACTGCAGTATGAAGTATATACTTATATTCCACAACATAAATGATGTCCACCTCTTCAAGCTGTGAAACTGAGAAACTACTTACATGTTATAGAATAGAATAGAATAGAATTACTTTATTAATCCCAAACTGGGAAATTGTGGAGTTACAGCAGCAGGTTATCCAACACACAATGGCCCTCACTTATCAAACGTACGTACGGCAGAAAAATGGGTGTACGGTCATTTCCACGCAAAGTTCAGCACTTATCAATCTGGACGTGAGCGGAGGGTACGCTTAAATCAAAGATTAGAGAGGCTGCTTTCGGTAATTACATGTTAAATGTTCATGCTGCAGATATCGCTGCAGAAAATACTGAGACACATTAAAACATAAAAACTAAAAACATTTACTTTAAAAGGACATAAAAACTTCCAGAGATACTAAATACAACTTTTAGCCTCTGAAATATGAAATATTTAAGAATACAGAACATCAACATTAGATCATAATTAATCGGTATGTCCGGAGATTCAAATAATAAATACGCTGATGTGCCACATGCGTAATTGCGCACAGCAGACGCCCTGAGGCCAGACTACATGTGACTTAATAACGAATAAAGAAATCCGGGGGGCTGCAAGACGGAGTCAGGACCTTCTTTTATGTAAGTGTTAAATTCTTATGTTTGGAAAGAAGGCTAATCGGATGAGAAGTGCACATTGCACAGCGTTTGATCAAACACTTTATTCATGTGATGCAGGACGTTTCAGGTTTCTCTTCTCTTTTAAAGTATCATCAATGGCGAGCTGCCAGTGCAGCCGACGTTATCCGACACAGATGAAGGTTCGCCTGCACCACTTGTGCCTGATATTGAGGCTGAACCGATGAAAGAAGCCACTCGCTCCACGATCTGGGATAATTTCAGGTGGGGTCCGGCTGGCGTCCTCTGGTCTGCTCCGGGAGCTGCTTCTTTTAAGACCCGCAACACTAGGATACATTGTAGAGATCGTTTGGTCTGACCAGGTTTTTTAATCTAAAAGTATAAAAATATATATATATTATAGCCTATATTATGTACGTCGGCTCATCCCCTTCTTGTACACAGCCTGAGTGTTGGCCTTCCAGTTCAGTTTGTTGTCTATGTTGACACCCAGGTACTTGTACTCCTCCACCACAGACACATCCTCTCCCAGGATGCACAGCGATGGTGGCTCTGTCCTCTGCCTTCTGAAGTCGATCACCATCTCCCTGGTCTTATCCACGTTCAGAATCAGGTGATTTCTTCCTGTCCACTCCACAAAGTTATCCACCAGCTCTCTGTACTCCCCCTCTTGCCCATCACTTATACACCCCACCACCGCAGAGTCATCAGAAAACATCTGTAAGTGGCATGACCTGGAGTTGTACTTAAAGTCAGCGGTGTACAAGGTGAAAAGGAAAGGAGACAGCACAGTACCCTGTGGAGCTCCTGTACCGCTCTCCACCATTCCAGACTGAACACTGCCAAGTCGGACAAACTGTGGTCTTTCTGTCAGGTAGTCAGTAATCCAGGAGATGATGGACGAGTCCACACCCATCAACTGCAGCTTCTCTTCCAGTAGTTGTGGCTCAGACTCAGGTTGAAGAGGTGTTGCAGAATCTCAGACAGCTGTCTGAACCCTTGGGCTGATGCCGTCTGGGCCTGGAGCCTTGCTAATGTGTAGTTTCTCCAGCTGTCTCTTAACCTGGCCAGTTGTTAGAGTCGGGGGGGGGGGGATGGAGTAATTCACCTCAGAGGGGGAAGTGCACTCCTGTGGTGCGGGGCTAGTTGGGGGGGAGGGAGAAAATACAAAGGGAGGCTGGAAGGTGTGAAGGACAGGGTGTTGTTTGAGGTGGGAGAGGCAGATGAAGGCTGTGAACTAAACCGGTTGAAGAACAGGTTTCGTTCATTCTCCAGGCTGCCAGAATGTTGTTTTTCTCTCCCCTTGAAACCAGTGATTTCCCTAATTCCAGTCCACACATCCCTCACGTTGTTCTGATGGAAGCTTTCTCCTGTATGAGTCCTTACACTCCCTCAGCTTTTCCCTCAGATCGTGCTGTATCCTTTTCAGCTCCTCCCTGTTTCCAGACCTGAAGGCTTGTTTTTTTTTGTTGAGAAGGGCTTTCAGGTCACTGGTGATCCAGGGTTTGTTGTTAGGAAAACAGCGTACAGTCCGGGCCGGTGAAGCAGTGTTTTCACAGAATTTAATGTATTCTGTGATGCAGTCAGTCATGCTGTTAATGTCCTCTCCATGTGGCTCGCAGAGTACATCCCAGTCTGTGGACTCAAAGCAGTCCTGCAGTGCCTCATTGCTCTCCTGTGTCCACCTCCTAACAGTCCTTGTGGTCACAGGCTGCCTTTGGACCAGGGGGATATACTCTGGTGTCAGTAGGACCAGGTTGTTGTCTGATCTGCCCAGGGGGGGAAGGGCAGTGGTACTGTATGCTTCCTTAACGTTAGCATACAGAAGGTCCAGTGTTTTATTTTCTCTAGTTGGACAGTTAACATATTGATGAAAAGTGTTTTGTCCATTTTTACATGATTAAAGTCCCCGGTAATGGCTACAAAAGCATTTGGATGCTTAGTTTGAGGCTGTGAAACAGTAGAGTGAAGTGCATCACTCGCAGACTCGGCATCAGCTGACGGTGGGATGTAAACAGCTATAACAATGGCGCACGTGAATTCCCTGGGCAGGTAATATGGGCGCATTCCAACAGCTAACAGTTCAATGTCCGGGCTGCAGAGACGTTCCTTCACACTAACATGGCCAGGATTACACCATCTCTCACTCACATACAGTGCCATCCCTCCACCTTTCTTCTTACCGCTCTTAATAACGTCCCTGTCAGCCCGAAAAGTCCTGAAGCCGGGTACCGCCACGCTGTGGTCCGGGATGTCCGAGTGCAGCCATGTTTCCGTGAAGCACATAATACTGCACTGGCGGTATTCCCACTGGTGCCGAACAAGCGCGTCGAGTTCGTCCGTCTTATTGCCCAAAGACCTCACGTTCCCCATAATCACCGCTGGTACAGAAGGCTTATGTTTTCTCTTCTTAGCTCTCCTCTTAGCTCCAGCTCTGCAACCCCGGCGTCGCCTCCTCAGCTCCTCCGGAATTACAGCTCCGGGCAGTAGCACCTTGGAGAGCGCCATCAGCTGATCGCGTGTGTAAACAATGCCCTCACTCAGCTGTGCGTTGCTCTCCGTTACAAAGAATGTCCAAAGTAACAGAAAAACAGCGCAAAAAGTTCCAAGAGCGAAAGTAGCCATTTCCACACAATAGATTAAACTAATACTGAATGACTGTGATCTTAAAACGCTTAGGTAACATTCAAATAAGCAGAGAGTACAGTATGTTCTTCTTCTTCTCTCTAGTCCCTCACACAAACAACTTTTATTCACAAGGGGAGGAGCCGGCCGTCCCGTCCATGTAAACACGGCTCAGACAACAACACAGACAGCGGGACTCGAGCTTCTCACTCACTGTAGACAGTCATGACTCAGAGAGACATTTATACAGGATATACTTTCTGCTATATTTATGTGTAAAATGTTTGCACATTCTGCCTTTAAACCACAAACTTTGATCTTTTGATGAGGAAGACCCTCAGCTGAATGTTTTGTTTTATTCAGTAAGATCATGTGTTTATGTTTTGTGTAATAAGAGGATCTTGTAGTGCACAATGTTAAAACTCCTGTTGTTTTGGACACATGTCACTGAATGTCAATGAAAGAATTCCTGAAAAATAACCAGCCATGTAGTCATGTGTAGGGGTTGTGTTAGTGGGAGGGGAGGGGGTGTTTAGATGTATAATGCATGTTATGTGTTTTATATTGAAAGCCTCTTCAGGGACAGGCATTGGAAATTAGCATGAGCTATAAATGCTGTGGTGCAGTGCATTGGAAAGTAGTTGTTCAGTTCTCCATGTATACTGCACCTGTCACTGGCAAATAAAGCAAGAAAAAAATAACAACAGAAAACTTTGATGCTAACTTAAGTCCCTTTCAGCTCGATCATTTTGTCATCAGTGCTCATTTGGAGTTGCACTTGATTCCGTTGCACCGATAGAAATAAAGATAATAAAATAAAACCCACCAATCAATTGAGGCAGACACCTTGAGCTGCACAGATTTGCATCATCAACACGGCCAGCGTGGCAGCTTTTGACGGACAGGTCATAAAATAAAAACACACACACACACACACACATCAAAAGAAATGTGTTTTCATGCTGTTCATCAACTATTCTTTTTCTTTGTTTGCTCTCCAGGTCGGCCAGGCGGCGTATTCAGCTTCTAAAGGCGGCATCGTTGGAATGACTCTCCCCATCGCTCGAGATCTGGCACCCATGGGCATCAGGGTCGTCACCATAGCACCTGGTTAGTCTACGTGCTGAAAGTCCAGATTTTTACAGGAGGATTGTCTCTGGCCCCTAAGAGGTGTAAAGTCCTCCGTTAAATACAGTTGTCATGGTTTCGTTTTGAAAGGCGGGATAGCTCGGAGGATGAGGAGGGGCGGAGGGTTTCACCGGCTGTTTGGCGTCTGGAGTGTGTTCTCTGCGTGATCGATCACGTCTCTTAGAAATGTATGATGACTTTGAGTTAAACTCCTGCTTTTGTTTTTCCATCAGCTGAGATCGTTTCATCCGTCCATCTTTAAGAGAGTGCTGTTTAAATGTCTTGTGCTGTAATTGACAATCTCACCACTTGGTGTCACTGTTGTTATTTAACACTAGCTGCAGATGAAGGATGAAGGCTTTTAGTTCATGATGCTTTGTCATTCTTTACAGTTTCCTCACTGTGGATGAACAGTAGTTAATTTTCAGGCTTTTCAATGATCGGTCACAGGAAGTTAAAACGACACATCTGGAACAAAACTGTCCTCGGCTCCAGCTGTGATCACCTGTGGCCTGCTCTGTGTTTAAATGACTGTCTCTTTCTCCCTCCAGGTCTGTTCTCCACCCCCCTCCTGGCCGTTCTTGCAGAGAAGGTCCGCTCCTTTCTCGCCCGACAGGTGCCCTTCCCCTCGCGTGTGCGTGTGTGTGTTTTTGCCACAGTAACAAAACGTGTTGATCATAAACTGAATCAATCAAAAAAGAACACTTTTGTGTGTGTGTGTGTGTGTGTGTGTCTGGTTGTTAAGGCTGTTTCCAGTAAATAAACACTGTAATAGATCAACAAACATTTGATAAAGTTTGTGTAAGAATGTGACTGAGATTGTGTACAAATGAGACTGTATATCATTCAGAGCATTGCAGGACTGTCTGCACTCCACTTTGGTTGTTTTGTAACTAAACCTGATTATAATAAACCTCAGATGGGTTTCATGATCCACTTTGGTTTTTCTTGATTTATTTCTTTGAAAGTTGAACCACAGCCACCACATGGCAGAAAGAGATAAACTATGACAGAGAGAAAACTTAAAAAAGAACACCAAGATATAAGATTTAAGATATCAAAAGAAGGATCTGAATGCATCAAAGGTTTAAATGTATTTAATAACTGAGATACAGTTGTATTAAGAATGAATCTTTGAATACATGACTCATATTTTTTTGTTGAAACAAAAGGAAAGATCACAAAAAGCTGTATTTGTCACAAAGTCAACTTTTTTCAAAATCCATTTCAAACACAGAACCAAACAGAGGAAACCTGTTTTACGAGCGATGGAGGAGCCGGTTCTCAGCGTGTTTGTTTGGGATGATGGAGAAGTTGTGATGTTACAAACTACAAAGTGACCGATCAAGACTCCATCAAAAGTAGGAGGATACATAATCAAGAAAAGAAATCTCAGCTGTTTACATTTGGAAGAAAATCCTCTTGAATAGATTCAACAGATTTACTTGTAAGACAAATGGAACAATCACAGTGAGCTGTGTTTGGCTCAAAGCTACCATTTTGAAAAATCCAATTCAAACCCAGAACCAAACAGAGAAAAGCCTGTTTTACGCCCAATGGAGAAGCCAGTTCCTAAGAACTTTGCTTCTACACCCGACTTTCCTATTCCAACTCCAGTGTCTGCTGACAGGCCGAGTGTAGCTGTGGCAGCACCATCACCAGAAGAGGCTGAGACACTGATCACTTCTGCTTTGGCCATGGCTCTGACATTATCCTCGGACACTTCGGCTCCAATTCCGACATTGTGCACTCTTAACTCTGCATCGCCTTCTCTCACCTGGAGCATTCCTCTACCAACGTATCCTCCTGTCCATTTTCATTTTTCACATCACCTTCAGCTTGGTAGGGACCAGTTACATATCCTTTGGGAAGATCATGTGTGGCAACCTTTAGATCCTTTTTCACAACTGTATGGATTATAAACAAAAAGACACAACATGTGATCTGACGTAAAACTTTAAATGATGTAACCAGTGGTAAGAAAAAATAGAATAGTCTGTGAGTGGAGGGGATTTTAAGAAAAGGCTATAATTTTGTAAGATGTATTCTTCTCGCTGCTCCTTTCCGTACATGGAATGGGATAAATTGTGAATCGTTTTACTTTTTTTCTGTTGTGTGTTTTAACATGTACCGAACAAATAAAAAAAAATGAAATAGTTTTAATATCTGAGGAAAATATGTTGCACCAAATTGTAGTGGTGAAGGGCTCGTTCTAGGCACATCACGTAGCCTAGGTGCAGGGCCATAGAGAGAGAAGAAGACATGCCCACACACTTGCTCTAACACCACATCCATGTCCAGAGGTCTTCAGGTGATCATTTTTTGAAACATGGGGAGGGCAAAGCCCAAATATATAGATTTGCACTATGATGACAGGAGAGGTCAAACATACAAAACGTAGCACTGTAAAACACATCCATAACAATCATCTTTCATCAACAATCATCAACAATCATCAACATCAAAGACAAATCCCAAAACCATACAGCATCCATACATTCAAGATTTAGAGGATAGAAGCAGACCAGCAGAAATCACATCTGTTTCATTTCAGTTTAAGGTGTTTTTATTGATTATTATTTTAAAGATATTTATACAGATGTGTATTAACATAGTAAATAATGTAGCCTATTTAAAACAACATTTTAACAAGTAGCTTAATGCCTCATCAGTTTCAATAATTATCACTACCAAACATATGTTTTATTTAGGCCTATCACTATTTTAGAGTAATCATGAGAACGACATCAAACGTATCATCTAAAAATAATTTTTAGGAAACCGTTTCAAATCCTACCAATGGGCCTTACTTCTGATTGATTACCCTGTTTGAAGTATTTGACAATTTAAGGACTCGGACGCTGCTGTGCTGAACAAAGAGGAACTGAGAAGTGAAGAAACACTTGATTGAACACAAAGTGTTTCGTCCTCAGAAGATCACAAGATGCTGTCAAACCCTATGGTCAAATTTCTCTTCAGACCACAGACTGTAAAAACAGACAGTACACCCTGACGGTGTTGATACTGTGGATACAACTGGCTGTTATCTCAGGTCCAGTTCACTTTATAATCTTCCTCACGCTGCGGTCCACAGTAAGTATGATTTATTTGTTTCTGAAAATCTTAATGTTGATTTCGGGTCGATGGCATTTCTGTTCAGCTAGATATTCATGTTGTGTATCAAATTTTAACTTTGTAGTTACTTTTTGTTAACTGTAGTTAGTTATTGTTGACTTTAAAAGTGACATTTTAATTTTATTATACACAAGTAAACATAAACTTCACACAGCTGTAAGTTTCACCTCATAGGTCACTGAAGTTAGAGAATAACTTTTTGTAGATTTTTAATGTATGAGTATGAACTTGAGTGATGTTTACTCACCTGACATCTTCAGATCTAAAGAAGTCAGAAATAAAAAGAGGGGGTATGAGATTAAGTAGAACTCAAGTTGAATAATAGTCTTGCAGTGGTTATTGTGTCAAACTGACAGAGAAGTATCAGATAATATCATATAATGTAGGCACATAAAATTAAAACATATTATATTAATCATTAGGATGTCAGAGAAATTCACAAGAATTTCTAATAGCACTGAAACACCCTGCACCTTTACCACACATCTTTACATTTCTGTTTAAAACCTCACATGCTGAATTTCATACCTGAATGTAGTTTCTTGATCCACAGGAGATATCTTGCGCTGCTTGCTCTCAGCTCAACTGTTGGACTGCTTTCATTTATCGGTTTAAATAGTAAGAAGCAGTGACTAAAAACCAAAGTGAAAACATGAAACTAACATCAACCACAGCTCAGTGACAACAGTCAATAGGAAGGGAGGTGTTTGTGGTAGATTCTATGAAGTACCGGTACTCTAAATCATTCTACCTTTTACATTCAGCTTTAAATCTGATCTCATTCTGTCTATTTATCTATTCTAGTTTTCTTTTTTAGTAATCGTTTATTCGTGTCCAAGATTTTCATGTGCTCACACATCTTTAAAATGACCCTTTCAGAAGTTTGATTCGAGAAAAATGTAGTAAAAGTCAATCTTGTTTATCAGGAGTCCAGGGCCGTAACCATGTCAACCATCTTTATCTGCATCCTTATGACAAACTTTGCATGATGTTTATCAGCTGGGCATTTACAGAAATCCCCCCAGTTACAGGAAACAAAATGTGAAAGCAAACCCCTTTTTTTTCTCTCTTGCTGCAGTGGTAGTAAAGTAGAGCTGGAGTTGTGTTAGAATTAGGGCTGTGAACAGTTACAAAAAATTGTAAAAGGTTACACGACGTCATTTTTTCCGTGTACATGGTTAACCATGAAAAAAGAAAAGCAAAGTGGACTTCAATCGCGCTATACAACCAATGGAGGGTGCTGCCGCTTTCCAGAAAGATTCCTCCGCATCACTGCCGCCACTCCAAGTTGTCAGACAGATACAATTGTGCTTTCTAAAGTAGGCTGTATAAGTAACACAGAAAACTTGCCATAGAATTTGTAAAAACAAATACCTGTATAGGCCTATAACAAGGCTATGATAAAACAACTACCATGATGAGTATTACATTTTTTAAAAGGACAAGAGACAAAGGATTTCTGCGTTAGGGCGCGGTCTCACTGGCCATCCGTACCGTGCCCAAGCACGCTTCAAAGCTAAAGTCCAGTTCGTTTGACCAGTGTGACGCTCCGTATCGTGCTCAGGCACTTTGGCACACTTGGGAGAGGTGTGCTTCAGCACGGTACACTTCATGCACGAGCACAAGCACGCGGGTACACAACGCTGACAGCCTTCATTATGGAGAAATCCAGAGTTTCATGTCTGTATCTGACTAACATGACTCAATATAAGACACAAAGTAGCTGTCGTGTTCTCTGTGAGAGACCCCTACCCGAGGTAGAACAAAACACAACCATATCTTTTCATAACTTGAACATGTCTAGTTCATGAAACGGATTGTTGTATACAAATATTTTACTGAAAAATAACTTTTTTTGGATGTTTTATGCATCTTACCAAAGAACGAAAATAGGTCAAATTAGGGCTTCTCCAAAAGGGACAGCTCTAGCCTTATCACATGTATCTCTGGGAATCAGAATCAAAAATTCACCAAATTTGGACAGGATGTTCACGGATAGTTATTAGTTACAATTATGCAAAGTTTTTATCAATACCATTTTCAATTTTTGAATTTTTCACAGACTGTGAGCTCCAGTTCAGGAAACATCACGACTTCACCACACTCATCTGAGACAACCGAGAAATATGAACAGGGCACATCAGCTTCTGGTTCAGGTACATTAAAAAAATGATAAGTAAAAATATAGTTTAGAGCTGCATAATTTCTTCATTGTGAACTATCAAAATTCTCAATTTATACCACCATCTTATCTGTAAATGATCAGATTAGTGGACATTTTGAAGTTATTCTCAGACTTTAAGTATTTTTCTTCTCCCTGCAGATTTCTTGTGTAGTTGTTTATGTAAGTTGTTTTTAGTCTGCACATGCTCATACTGTGCTAATGTAAGTACATACACATGTCAAACTTACATTCATTGTTGGACTTGACTTGGAATATCTTTTAAAATGAAGCAGGAAATTAAAAAAAAAACAATCATGTTCCTCAGGCTTTAAGCTGCTTGTGCGTCTGATCCTGGTCTTCATATTTATTGTATCATCAGCAGCTGTGCTGATAGTCTGCAGGAGGAGGACCACAACACCTGAAGGTGAGATGTTAACATCATCTAAAACTCACCACACTCACAAAGTAGCCAGCATCCTGGTCTGATGGAGAAAAACACAACTCAGCTCTCTGAAGGAAAGAGGCTCCACAAAATGCAACAAGTGGTCCTGATCTTCTGAATTATGTTTTTCAGAATCCCATGTGGAACTAGACTACGTAAATATCAACCATGTGAGTGTCTGAGAAGATTGTTGGATAGTGAACTTCATTAAAGATGGTAAAAACATCAGACATCAATACAAACTAAACCCTTCTTTCTTCTTCTTCTGCAGGACGATCAAGAGCATGACGAGATCGGAGAGGAGGACAGACAGAGTGGACTTCCTCCTGTGGAAACATCTACACTTTAAAATTCATGTTGCAGCGAGTCCAGAGCAGAACTGTTTTTTTTAACACATTTTGGTTGAAAGATAACATCTTCATTGCAGAGCAGAGATAAGATCGTGCAAATGTGGTTGACAATCTAAAAAAGAAGAAGTTGTTTCCTCTTCTTTAAGTTTAACTTAAAGTTCTCGGAAACCTGTGTGATGAAAACAGGAAACAGGCGATGTTGTGCTCATGTCTGTAAAAAGTGTGTATCTGGACTTTAAACCACAAACTTTGACCTTTTGATGAAGAAGACCCTCAGCTGAATATTTTGTTTTATTCAGTAAGATCATGTTTTTATGTTTTGTGTAATAAGAGGATCTTGAAGTGCACACTGTTAAATTCCTGAAGTTTTGGACACATGTCACTGAATCTCAATGAAACAGAAAACTTTGATGCTAACTTAAGTCCCGTACAGATTGATCATTTTGTCATCAGTGCTCATTTGGAGCTGCACTTGATTCTGTTGCCCCGATAGAAATAAAGATAATAAATATTTGGGGCCAGAATTTCAATTCTGTGGTCATTGTCTGACTAAAATGTGTTGATGATTGATTTGAGATATAGCCAGGGTGCCAAATCCAAGATGGCCACCGGCGCCATGTTGGAAAATTAACTTTTGAACCTGAGCACCTAGAATCGTGTAAGAAGACACTTTTTTTGTGTAAGCCAACCATGAGGATTCAGACTCTGACCTCAGTTTGATGTTATGACATCATTTTGACACAGAAATCTAAGAAAGCTGCCGTCCAGTAGAGTGAAAATGTAAGTTTGGAATGGGAAGGTAAGATGTGGTGTTTGAGGTGTGCCATTTGTACAGTATGTAAAGAAGCAAAATAACAATGATAAACTATAGCTATTGTAATTAAGAATCCATGCCAACCAAACATGTATGGTTTAGTAACAGCAATTCATGTTTCAGGGGTCTTTTCATAATTATGTTCAGTTCTCAAGTATAACTCAATGCAACACATTAAAACAACATGAAGTTATTTCTTCTTAGTTTGCTTTTGTTTACTTGTCAACAGACTATGTACATTTTTCTTTTTAAGTCTTTTATATTTAATCATTACTTTCTTTCAATACAGAGACGTTGTTTATTAAAAGCGAGGTAACTCTTTTAACTTTCTGCTGTGCTCATATTATTTTTTTATCCCCAATAAAAAAGATTAATCTAAAAAAAAAAAAGAAACTGGTTGAAGAGGAGGAGAATATGTGACCTTTAAAGAGATACTTCACCTGTTGAAACATGAATCTGTATTGACTTTGGGTTATATATGTAGAAATGTGAAATACATTTTGAAGTTGGTGCCTTCTTGGCCGAGAAAAGGCAGAAAGTGTCTTTTTAGCTCATGTGGATGAAAGACACCAAATCCCAGAATGCACAGCACCGCAGGCCACTCCCACTAAGGTCCTCTGGTTCAGAATCAGAAATACTTTATTAATCCCAGAGGGAAATTTGATCGTTACAGTTTCTCCAAAATATACAATATAGCAGTAGAAATATAGAAATAAAAACATTTACAGACATATTTACTTCAACACATAAGACCATTTCCTCAACTGATTCAGAGATTTCTTCCAGAATTGATCTTGGAAATTCCTGGCAGAAAACAGACTCCATGTCTGTGTCCATAGGCAAACAGTGAGAGCACCGACACTACCAGTCCGCCCCAGCTCGAGCCGGCTCGGGCTCCTCGTCCTCATCGTTGCCGACAGGCAGGCATCATGTCTCTGCTGCTGAGCTGGCAGCGGCCGGCAGCGGCGAGCAATATAGCAGCGAGACGGTTGCTGCTGACAGGCCGGTTTTGTGCCCCGGCGTATAATTGTATAATTAAGTGTATAATTGTATAATTAAGTGTATAATTGTAAAATTAAGTGTAATAATTGTGACTCAAAAATCGTCATTTTGTGTCACTGGAAGCTCCTTTTCAGACTCAGAAATACAAAGATTTCCCATCTCAGGGGAAAATGAGGGCGGGATGCACGACCATTCAAAAATACTACCAGGTTTGTAATGATACAAAGATTAATGCAAATGGGTGAAGTATCCCTTTAAGCTGTATGTAAAATATCTACTGAATGAGATGATAAAGTGACCTCACTATATAATCAGACATTAAGGAAACATGCTATGTTGAAGTGCTGGCTTCTCTGACAACAATGCAGCAACCAGTATGTCCTCCTTCTAGCTTTAGATTCTGCTCCTGAATGCTCTGGATTTGTTTGGACCAGAGCAGGTCTCCCAAACACATGAACACCCACAAAGACATAAAACAAGTTTTGTAATTGGCTTGGCTGTTTAGTGATGAAGCTAAGTGAGTCTGTTCTTTCTCCAAAGAAGTCCCCGTGCTGCATGTTTCAGTGTATTTGAAGGTACAACAAACATGACTGAGCAGAAACTCATCAAATAAATAAAACATTGATGCAGCTTCAAGTTTTCATATCAACTCATCCACAAAGCTGCAGGTTACAGTCTCTGTAGTGGGGCGTATGAAGAGGGGTGGGGTGTGTTTTGTGTTTGGAGGAGGGACTCTGTCATTTAGAAAAGTGAGAACAAGTTCCTCGTTGTCCAGTGAAGACGGAACAAGAGCATCTTAAACCATCAGAGCGTTGAACATGAGAGTCCATCAGACTTTGATCTGCTTCTTCTTCCTCAGTGAGTACTCTCTATTCCTACACTCCTCTCTTTTCACTGCTGCATTTGTCTTCTTCATAGTTGACTTTATTAGTTACAGGAGACAGAATAAGAAGCAGTCTGTGGTGGGTGGACTCTTTCAAACGTGTTGGTTTCTGTGGTTAAACTAGACGTTCAGTGTTAAAATAGAATTGAGGAAACTGAACAGAGTACTTTGAAGCTGACTTTACCAGATAAAACTAAGATACAACTAATAAACCTAGATGTCACAGATTACCATTTTAAGTTAAGTTGTTCAAGTATTCACTCATAATTCACCTTTTTCTGCATGCTGAATGTAGAAGTTGGATGTATTTTAGAATTCAGCAGACACCAACTTGTAAAAAGTTGAATGACGTTTCAGGCAATTTTTTTTTTGCTTTGCAAAATGCAAATTTTAGAGAATGAATGGAGGAAAGTAAATAGAGATGTAGGATGTCTGTTGTTGTTTTGTTTGTTTATGCGACTGTGAAACAAATCAGACTGAAAGATCTAAAAGAACACAGAATATAGCTCCTGATTATTTATCTCTTTTCCATAGAACTGACGGATGGATTATCTTTTCATGAAGATATCGGTGTCCGTGAAGGAACTGAAGGAGGAAACTTCTCAGTTGAATGCAGCTTTAAATTTTCTGGAAGAAGGAAGGTCTTCTGCAGAAACGACTGTAAAGATGGAGACATTCTTTGTGAAACCACAGATGTCAGTGCTCAGTGTGGCAGATACAGCATTGAATCAGGTTTAAATAACGCTTTTTATGTGAGCATCACGAATTTGGGAAAGTCTGACTCTGGATCGTACAAATGTTGGTTGGAGAGATACTTGGCTATAGATTCAACTGATACGTTTGAGCTCAGAGTTAAAGAAGGTGAGTTTTTACTCTTACATCTTTGAAATATCTCAGTAAGTAAACATTTAGTTTAGAGCTGCATCTTTTCTTCATTGTGAACTCTAAAAATTCTTAATTTAAACCAACAGTTTGTCTGTAAATGATCAGATTAGTCGACACGTTGATGTTAATTTGAATTTTGTTGCAACAGACGGACAGAATAACTTTCACATTTATCTGTAGTAGAAAAAGTTATTTACTGTTTTTAGAGAATTTGTAATATTTGAGCTCATTTGAGAAGTTTCAACACACAGTTGAAGATGGTATTTTATGTTAGTTTTTACTTTTCAGGTGTTTTATCTTTTCTGTGTTTCTAATAATGGAGTTTTAACCCAGGTCACAGAATATATATTTATAGAAATGTGTTTAATTGTGACTCTGAATGATATTTTCATGTTTATGTTAAAATGTAGCCTACATTTTAAAGTCAACGTGTGCTACACAATAATAAGTTTAACAATCTCTGCTCCTTTAAAACTAATAGCTCGGGGCGCTGGTAGCCTAGTGGATAGAGAGCACGCCCCATGTAGGGAGGCTGTAGTTACTCCAAACTCTCTCTAAGGTTTATTTTTGGGCTTTTTATGCCTTTATTTGAGATGTTGGATAGACTCAGAAAACAGAGAGACAGAGAGAGAGAGAGAGAGAGAGAGAGAGAGCGAGAGAGAGAGAGAGAGAGACAGAGAGTGTGGATGACATGCAGGAAAGGAGCCACAGGCTGGATTCAAACCCAGGCTGCTCGCTTGGAGGACAAAAGCATCCGTACTAACCACTAGAATACCAGCCCCTCTCTCCCTGATATCTGACTCTATCCACTGTCTCTAAATGAAGGCAAAAAAACCCCCCAAAAGATAAACCTTAAAAACCTCCAGCTCATCTGTAAATTATAAGATCGGCTCAGATCAAACAATTGAAAATGGTTTCACCAAACACAATGATCGACTGCTGCTTCGAGCTTTATAGATGTTTTAACATTTTATACCTTTTTTTCAAATGTTTTTTTCCAGCTACAACGACCTCTAAACCAAACACGACCTCCACACTGACCACAGCGCAGACTGTGAGCTCCAGTTCAGGAAACATCACGACTTCACCACACTCAACTCAGACAACAAAGAAATCTGAGCAGCACTCATCAGCTTCTGGTTCTGGTCCCACACGTAAAAACAATCTTAACAGATATTCTTCTTTATAATCTTCAGCATACAAACATTACAAAATGTGAAAATAATGGGGGCGCCTATAGCCTAGTGGCTAGCTGATGCGCCCAATTTACGGAGGCTGTGGTCCTCAGAGTGGGCGGTCCGGATTTGACCTGTGGCTCCTTGTCTTTAAAAAACCTTTAAAAAGATGTGAAAATAATGGCACCTCACATACTACAGGATTTTATAATCGTTATCATGCCTGGTGGTGGAACCCACCACCTCACTTGACCTCACGTATACAATGGAGCTGGTGGTCAAATTTGCGATTTGAATGCTTTGAGCAGAGACGGAAAAAACATAATAAATGAGTTTTTGGTGAAGAAATGTCAGATTCAGAAAATATGGATTGTCTGTTCTTCAGCGAAAGCTGGAGGTAAGATTTGAACTGTCAGATACATTCCAGGTGTCAGTCGTACCTGTTCAGGTTGTGTCTTGCTGCCAGTCGCCATTCCTACTCCTCCCTCGTCTCTCATGGTTATTGTAGTGACGCGTGACTTCCGCCAGAATCTTTCATTACGTAATCGTCAGGATTTGAAATCCTAAATATCAAACATGTTTAAAATAAATTGTAGCAGTTACGATGCTCTCTGAGCAGATCAGGGAAGCTATGGTTGATTGGATCTTAATACCACTCACTCTAATCTGGGCAGAACAGTTCTAGTCGGGCACCCCCCCCCCCCCCCGACGGTCGAGAAGGGGGAATCGACTCGATTATCCTGTAGTCTGAGCCAGGCTTTAGGGCCAGTGCACAAAAGAATTGACCCTTATAGTTATATTTCACAAATCATGAAGTGTAAAACAAACTTGTTTTTGTGCCAAAACAACCCCAGGTCTTCTGTTGTATTTGGGTCTGAGTCTTTTCATCCTCATCGTCATATTATCAGCCATCCTGCTGATGTTCTGCAGGAAGAGGGCCAGAGAACCCAAAGGTGAGGCTACAGGAAACACACATACACACGGAATAGGAAGTGGTCGACACCTTTAATTTACGATTTTAACAGAAAATATCTACATTATACTCCATTTATAACTAATAACTATAACTGTAACATTTTGAGTTGACTTATTAACGAGGTGTTTTTCAGGACCCCCTGTTCAAACAGAGCATGCTGAAATCCAAGAGGTGAGTCTGAGATAATCAGGGACTTTAACTTTTATTACTGTTTGAGAGAAACGTACTGAAACAGTGTCTTTGTATTCTCCTCGTGCAGAACAACCGAGTGTATGAGGAGATCAGAGAGGGGCACAGATCTCCTGTTGTGGAAGTTTCAACAGTTTACACCTGTGCTAAATTTGCCAAACTGAACGGGGTTGAAACCACGGATGACTACAGCCTCCTAACTGCAGCAGCTTCTCACGACAAAGTAAGAAAAAACAGTGGAAAGATTTTAGATTAAATGTACTAAAATAAATTCACAGATTAACAACTTGAAGGCACAGCAGAGGAAATGTTATTTCTGTGGCAGATCAACAAGGAGATGTTAGTCAAACCTGCACCACCTTCATGTGTTTTTTAGAAAAAATAAATAATATCCAGGAAGTGATCTGCTGCCAATTAAAGAAACAGGAACCAGGCCAGTTAATGTTCATATCTCTAACTTCCGTTGTTTTGTGGAGGAAGTCTTATAGGTCATAAAGATGTGGTTGCACATCTCTGATCTAACATGAAACTTGATTGAAATGGATCTATATATTAAGAGAGTGTTTGTCAAAGATAAGTCTATTTCCAATGAGTGCTAAACAATAAAATGAACACAGAAGTGTCACAAACTGCAGTTCCACAAATGGCCACTAGAGGCCCCACAAGCATGTCAATTCTAACAGAGGCCCATGTTGGACCCTGGTCGTGTATTGTGCGGTCAATAAACAAACAAAACTTTAGGATACAAAATTTAAAAAGATCTTGTTGATGTCATGAACAAAAACAAAAGCACACGGAAAAAAATGCACCAGATTTTAGTCACTAAATCATAATTTAAGTCAGAAAACTTTCCTCTTTCAGAGCTCTGAATAATATTAATAATTTAATCAAAAACATTCAGTTCCTTCAACTGTGACTTATCAAGGCGCCAGTGACTTAGTGGTTAGTTTGTACGCCCCATGTACAGAGGCTACAATCCTCAAAGCCCTCTCTCTCTCTCTCTCTCTCTCTCGTTGATTTCTGATTCTATCGACTGTCCTGTCGCTCTCAAAGGAAATTTTATAAAGAAAAAAAAAACATCTGGCTGATAAATTTTCACCTTTGTTTTCCTTCCAGATCGTCGATGACTCGAGTAAACTCAACTACTCTGAGGTGGATTTCTCCAACAGCCAAGCTGCCTCTCGTAACAGCGCCCCCTCTGCTGGAGCAAAAGATGATGTCATCTACTCCGTGCCTAGCTCAGAGAACACTTTGGCTCCTCTGTACTCTACCGTTACTTTAAATTAGCTTTAGCTTCAATGCTATCAGCGCAGCATTTATTCTCAGGTTACAGTTCAACAATTATCTGTTTTTCTTTTGGCAAGCTGTGATAGGTTAAGATTTTTATTAACAGAGCTGCATAAAAAAATAGCTTCAAGTCAGAGCTACTATTGCTATGGAAACAGTAAAGGTCCAATATGTAAGATGGACTGCAGTACCCATTTTGAACACCAGGTGTCAGAATTACATTTTGGTTATTTAAGTTGAGTTTTTCTTAGTTTTTACAAGATATTTATGATAAATTATTTTGTTAAATGTTTATATTTCTGAAGGCACAAGTTATACGTTACAGTTCAGTTATTGAGGGGCTAATTTTGGGTTAACAGAGACTTTGTCATCAAGGATTTTCATTGAGAACTTTGCTCAAACAAATTACAGTAATGTGCAGTAAAGTGTTCAGCAGGTGACAAACACGTTTCTGAAATGGAGGGTTAAATGTTCACGTTTGGTTTAATGTTAATGATGGAGGGACGACCAGTTTTACTGTTTATTCAAACTTAGTGCATTTTCCATCACCTCTATTTGTGCAGATAGTTATCAGTTTTAATGTTACTGGTAAATAAATAAAAAAGTCTGCAGGCCAAATTAAGTGATTTCTCTCTCTGAATGATAAGACTCCAGGACCCTGAGATGGGTTTTTATTATTTCTGTGAACTAACATGGACTGCAGTATGAAGTATATACTTATATTCCACAACATAAATGATGTCCACCTCTTCAAGCTGTGAAACTGAGAAACTACTTACATGTTATAGAATAGAATAGAATAGAATTACTTTATTGATCCCAAACTGGGAAATTGTGGAGTTACAGCAGCAGGTTATCCAACACACAATGGCCCTCACTTATCAAACGTACGTACGGCAGAAAAATGGGTGTACGGTCATTTCCACGCAAAGTTCAGCACTTATCAATCTGGACGTGAGCGGAGGGTACGCTTAAATCCCACGCCAGGTCTCAGTTCGTGTACGCACGTTTTCAACTCAGTGTGGACTTGCGGTGCAACGAATCTGTCTGTGTCGGAGAATAATTAGATCACACTATAACAGTGCTTGTTCAGACGGATAGCTAGAGGTTCACAGATTTACTGTTAGATAAGATATCTCAAATGTATTTTATATTACGCTTCACCTCAAACGATCTCTGTAGGCTACATTGCTTTTTAAATAATGTTGAGCAGCGAGCTGTCAGGTGATTTCTTTAATTGTGTGTTTTATTTGATGAATTTTTGTTTGTTTAATCGATTTACTTTAAAGATTAAAGATTAGAGAGGCTGCTTTCGGTAATTACATGTTAAATGTTCATGCTGCAGATATCGCTGCAGAAAATACTGAGACACATTAAAACATAAAAACTAAAAACATTTACTTTAAAAGGACAGACAAACTTCCAGAGATACTAAATACAACTTTTAGCCTCTGAAATATGAAATATTTAAGAATACAGAACATCAACATTAGATCATAATTAATCGGTATGTCCGGAGATTCAAATAATAAATACGCTGATGTGCCACATGCGTAATTGCGCACAGCAGACGCCCTGAGGCCAGACTACATGTGACTTAATAACGAATAAAGAAATCCGGGGGGCTGCAAGACGGAGTCAGGACCTTCTTTTATGTAAGTGTTAAATTCTTATGTTTGGAAAGAAGGCTAATCGGATGAGAAGTGCACATTGCACAGCGTTTGATCAAACACTTTATTCATGTGATGCAGGACGTTTCAGGTTTCTCTTCTCTTTTAAAGTATCATTAATGGCGAGCTGCCAGTGCAGCCGACGTTATCCGACACAGATGCAGGTTCGCCTGCACCACTTGTGCCTGATATTGAGGCTGAACCGATGAAAGAAGCCACTCGCTCCACGATCTGGGATCATTTCAGGTGGGGTCCGGCTGGCGTCCTCTGGTCTGCTCCGGGAGCTGCTTCTTTTAAGACCCGCAACACTAGGATACATTGTAGCGATCGTTTGGTCTGACCAGGTTTTTTAAACTAAAAGTATAAAAAATATATATATATTATAGCCTATATTATGTACGTTACATATCACGGATGTTAAATTAAATATTAAAAACTCCAGCTGAGTTTTCAATATTTTAATTAAATATTTTTAATATTTAAAACCATCCCTGTTGAGATTTCCATGCAGGCGCATTTCTTCTGAAGCTCGCTAATCCTACATTTCAGACTGCCAAACAACATAATGTTATTCCTCTTTACTTTTCTCTGTTATGGTGTCACTCACGTCATATCTCGTTTCTCTTCTTTGCCGTATTAAGTATATCCATGCCGTAAACTCTGGGGGCGAGGACAGGTGATCCGTGAATAAATAGGGGCGTGGTATATAAATGACGATCGTTTCCAGCCGCCACACTTATCAACACCCGGTCACGTTTCATAGGTCCCACGTGGACTCTGTCGTATGGTGATTTCTACACCCAAATCTGCGCTGGTCTCTACACCAGATTGATAAGTGAGGGCCAATATGAGTAAAAAAAACACAATGTTAGCAAATCTAAACATAATATAATATTAAATACAAAGTAAATAAGCACTAAAAATATCAAAACTAAGAATGTGACTATATACAACCAGGATTTAACTAAGCATTACTAGTCTTAAATAGGAAGATTAAATGTAAATGTGCAAAAACAGAGTCGTAAATGGACAGTATTGACATAAGTTAAAGTGCATGAGTGTAGACATATTATAAACAGAAACTAAAGAATATAACAGGGAGTAAACAGCCAAATGAAGTGAACATGAGTGCAGGGATCATTTGTAAATTTAACATGTGCAGAACAGATGACAGTATGGAGAGACAGATATTATCATGATGACAGTTCTCTGCTCGCATGAGGTGAGCTGTTGTACAGAGTTATGGCCTTCGGTAAGAAAGATTTCTTGTGTCTGTCCTTGTGACAGCAGAGTTGTATCAGTCTGTTGGAGAAGCTGCTCCGCTGTTTGTCCAGTAGGGTGTGCAAAGGGTGATCAGGATTATCCATAATGGATAACAGTTTGTTAAGAGTCCTCCTCTCTGTCACCACTACAAAAGAGTCCAGCTTGCAGCTTGTCACAAAGCAGGCCTTCTTAATGAGTTTGTCCAGTCTCTTAGTGTCACCAGCTCCAATGCTGCTCCCCCAGCAGACCACAGCAGAGAACAGTGCACTGGCCACAACAGACTGATAGAAGATCTCCAACATCTTGCTGCACACGTTGAAGGATCTCAGCTTCCTCAGAAAGTAGAGTCGGCTCATCCCCTTCTTGTACACAGCCTGAGTGTTGGCCTTCCAGTTCAGTTTGTTGTCTATGTTGACACCCAGCTTGTACTCCTCCACCACAGACACATCCTCTCCCAGGATGCACTGTGGTGGTGGCTTTTTCCTCTTCCTTCTGAAGTCAATCACCATCTCCCTGGTCTTATCCACGTTCAGAATCAGGTGATTTCTTCCTGTCCACTCCACAAAGTTATCCACCAGCTCTCTGTACTCCCCCTCTTGCCCATCACTTATACACCCCACCACCGCAGAGTCATCAGAAAACATCTTAGACTTAGACTTAGACTTAGACTTTCTTTATTGTCATTCAAACTTGTACTTTACAGTGCAGATAAGAACGAAATTTTGTTGCATTTGGCTCGTTGTAGTGCAGGATAAAAAACAGCAGCAAGTATTTACATATAAAAATAAGGTGCAGATATAAATAGATATAAAAAGAAAAACTATGAGTAAAAATACTATACAGATAAATATATTGCACGTTATATAGTGTTTTACAGTCCAATGAGGTAGTCCTGTGTGGGGGTTTAGAGGGGGAATGGAGGGATTATTTTTTCCTGTTCAAAAGTCTTATGGCCTGTGGGAAGAAGCTGTTACAGAACCTGGAAGTTCTGCTTTGGAGGCTGCGGAACCTCTTTCCAGAGTCCAGCAGCGAAAACAGTCCTTGGTGGGGGTGGGAGGTGTCTCTGCTGATTTTCTGAGCCCTGGTCAGACAGCGGATCTTTGCGATCTCCTGGATGGGAGGAAGTGGAGTCTTAATGATCTTTTCCGCCGTCCTCACCACTCTCTGCAGGGACTTCCAGTCGGAGGCACTGCAGGCTCCGGACCAGACAGAGATGCAGTTTGTTATGATGCTCTCTATAGTGCCTCTGTAGAAGGTGGTGAGAATAGGAGGAGGGAGGTGTGCTCTCTTCATCCGACGCAGAAAGTGCATGCGCTGCTGCGCTTTTTTCACAAGAGCGCCGGTGTGAAGGGACCAGGTCAGAGTGTCTGTTATCTGCACCCCCAGGAACTTTGTGCTGCTAACTCTCTCCGCTGCTGTGCCGCTGATGAGGAGTGGTGTGTGGCTGGGCTGGCGCCTCCTGAAGTCGACGATGATCTCTTTGGTTTTATCGACGTTCAGGGCCAGGTTGTTGGTTCTGCACCAGTCAACCAGATGTTTCACCTCCTCTCTGTAGTCCATGTCGTTGTTGTCACGGATGAGACCCACTACTGTTGTGTCGTCTGCAAACTTCACGATGTGGTTAGTAGTGGACCTGGCGCAGCAGTCATGGGTCATCAGGGTGAACAGCAGCGGACTCAAGACGCAGCCCTGAGGGGAGCCGGTACTCAGGGAGATGACACTGGAGGTGTTGTTGCCCACCCGTACAGACTGGGGTCTGTTTGTGAGGAAGTTAAGCAGCCAGTTACATAGGGGGGTGCTGAAACCAAGGGGGGCCAGTTTGCTCACCAGATGCTGCGGGATGATTGTATTGAATGCTGAGCTGAAGTCCAGAAACAACATCCGCACATGTGTGTCCTTCTCTTCCAGATGTTGTAAGCCCAGGTGGAGTGCAGAGGAGATGGCATCCTCTGTGGAGCGGTTTGGGCGGTAAGCAAGCTGGTACGGGTCGAATGTGGGGGGAAGTCTGGAGACAATGTGGTCCTTTACCAGCCTCTCAAAGCACTTCATCATGATGGGGGTTAGTGCTACAGGGCGGTAATCATTGAGCGAGGAGATTGTGGATTTTTTAGGCACTGGTATAATTGTAGCAGTCTTTAAACATGCAAGTGGCATGACCTGGAGTTGTACTGAAAGTCAGAGGTGTTGGGGTTGTATCAAGTCAACTTTGGTTATATTCTTTAATAATTATACTTAATTATTAATAATATAAATAAAATATCATTAAACTATGTTTAATCTCGTTTTGGGGCACCAACCTGTAATCAGGTAAATATAACCAAAATATCACTCAAATCAGTCTCAAATTAGTTGTTTAATTACTAATATTATTAATAATGAATAACTATATTTAATAAATTGAAGGCGTGAAATCCGTACACAAAGCCTTCGCACCCAGCTTATATCACAATGCAAATACACCAGTAACCACAAACAACTGCTCTCTTAAATTATAACAGAATTTATTTAAACAAAGCAACATCAATCCAAAATCAATGAACTTAATTAAACAAATAACTATTATAAACTAATCTAAGCAACAAACCTTATCAAGCAAAGGCTTGTGAAAGGGGTGTGTGTGTGTGTGTGTGTGTGTGTGTGTGTGTGTGTGTGTGTGTGTGTGTGTGTGTGTGTGAATGTGAGAGAGAGAGAGAGAGAGAGAGAGGGAAGAAGAAAGGGGGGGAGATGGCTTCGTACCCACGTGGTCGTTCACGATGGCGCAAACCTAACAAAGACCTGGGTGCGTGCGCGTGTGGATGAAAGCGAGAGAGAAGGGGGGGGAGATTACTTCGTCCCACGTGGTCGCCCTTCCGATGGCACACACCTAACAAAGGCCTAAATGTGGCCTTAAGGTCTAAAAGAGACTGAGTTCGGCCCTACACGATCTGTGTCTCTGAGGCGTCTGGATAGCCGCGAGTGTATAGATCTCTGTGCGTAATGGCGCGGTGGTGGAGTTGGTCTCCAGATGTACGTTTACACAGGAATATGTGTGTATGTGTGTTCGTAGAAGGGGAAATAAAAGAGAATAAAAGAGAAATGCGTGCTTGAAGAGGCCGGATCACAGTCCGACTCCCGCGCCACAACTCAGAGTAATTCCCTTCATTCACAGAAACAAACCAATAGCCGAATTCAGGTTAATACGGCTTACACTGGCCTTTCTGATCAGAAGAGTAATACCCGGTTATAACGCTGTTACGCTAAACACATATAGGACGCAGCGGTCTGAAACAACAACAAGAGTTTCAAACAGTTAAAACTCAGGACGCAGGTCCAACAAAGATAAAAATTACAGTTTCTGCTCTCTCTAAAGCTAATTCTGCCCAGACCTAATTAAGCCTCACTTGTGAATCGCTTTGCCCGCGATTGGTGAAAGGAAAAGAGTCCGGCGATGGAGCAGATCTTCTGTCCGTCCTGGTGCAGAGGTGTCTGATGGCGGCGAGGGTCCCTTATGGCGAGAGCGGCTTCGTTGGTTCTCCGTCGAGTGGAAAGATGTCCTTTTGATGTCCTTTCGTTGCAGGACGGAATAAGACCGTTATCTTTCTGATAATCTGTTATAGTCTGACGCTCTCCGAGAAACTGAGATGCGTTCACTGGACAATCCGAGCTCGGAATTTAGAACACTGCCGGCCGCGGATTACCTGCGCGCCAAAAACTTAAAACAAAGGAAGATTGTTGCAGGAAACAGGAGATAAGTTTGGATCTCCGAGCACCAGAAGTCAGCGCGTGAAAGAGATCGAGCAATGGAAGTCTTGGAGTTTTGTAGCCTGGCCTGCTCCATGGGGGTCTTCCTCAGGTCCCCTCCAATGAGGAGAGAGAGGTTCTGGTCCCCCCTTTACTTCACGCGTAGGTGTGAAGTACCGCAGGGGATTCTGGGATTAAGAGTCCTTTTAGGCCTCTTTGTGATCTCAGTGAATAACTCAAATGAGGCTTTTACAGAGGTGCAGGCCCAAGTCCATTGTTTGACTGTCCTAAACCTGCGTGGCCCAACAGAGGTGTACAAGGTGAAAAGGAAAGGAGACAGCACAGTCCCCTGTGGAACTCCTGTACCGCTCTCCACCATTCCAGACTGAACACTGCCAAGTCAGACAAACTGTGGTCTTTCTGTCAGGTAGTCAGTAATCCAGGAGATGATGGACGAGTCCACACCCATCAACTGCAGCTTCTCTTCCAGCAGTTGTGGCTGGATGGTGTTGAATGCACTGGAGAAATCAAAAACGGTGATTCTCACAGTGTAGCCTTTTCCCTCCAGATGTGAGTGAGCACGCTGCAGCAGGTAGATGATGGCATCGTCAACTCCCAGGTGTGGCTGGTAGGCAAATTGTAGAGGGTCAAGGGATGGTTTCACCTGCGGCCTGAGGTGAGTCAAGACGAGCCTCTCCAACACTTTCATCACATGAGATGTGAGAGCCACTGGTTGATAGTCCTTGAGATCAGATGGTGTCGTCTTCTTTGGGACCGGGACCAAGCAGGTTGTTTTCCACAGCACCGGTATCCTCTCCTGGCTCAGACTCAGGTTGAAGAGGTGTTGCAGAATCTCAGACAGCTGTCTGAACCCTTGGGCTGATGCCGTCTGGGCCTGGAGCCTTGCTAATGTGTAGTTTCTCCAGCTGTCTCTTAACCTGGCCAGTTGTTAGAGTCGGGGGGGGGAATGGAGCAATTCACCTCTGAGCGGGAAGTGCACTCCTGTGGTGTGGGCCAGAGTCCAAAGAGTTCACTATGGGGGGTTGGGGGGGAAGGAAGAAAATACAAAGGGAGGGTGGAAGGTGTGAAGGACAGGGGTGTTGTTTGAGGTGGGAGAGGCAGATGAAGGCTGTGAACTAAACCGGTTGAAGAACAGGTTTAGCTCATTCTCCAGGCTGCCAGAATGTTGTTTTTATCTCCCCTTGAAACCAGTGATTTCCCTCATTCCAGTCCACACATCCCTCATGTTGTTCTGATGGAAGCTTTCTCCTGTATGAGTCCTTACACTCCCTCAGCTTTTCCCTCAGATCGTGCTGTATCCTTTTCAGCTCCTCCCTGTTTCCAGACCTGAAGGCTTGTTTCTTTTTGTTGAGAAGGGCTTTCAGGTCACTGGTGATCCAGGGTTTGTTGTTAGGAAAACAGCGTACAGTCCGGGCCGGTGAAGCAGTGTTTTCACAGAATTTAATGTATTCTGTGATGCAGTCAGTCATGCTGTTAATGTCCTCTCCATGTGGCTCGCAGAGTACATCCCAGTCTGTGGACTCAAAGCAGTCCTGCAGTGCCTCATTGCTCTCCTGTGTCCACCTCCTAACAGTCCTTGTGGTCACAGGCTGCCTTTGGACCAGGGGGATATACTCTGGTGTCAGTAGGACCAGGTTGTGGTCTGATCTGCCCAGGGGGGGAAGGGCAGTGGTACTGTATGCTTCCTTAATGTTAACATACAGAAGGTCCAGTGTTTTATTTTCTCTAGTTGGACAGTTAACATATTGATGAAAAGTGTTTTGTCCATTTTTACATGATTAAAGTCCCCGGTAATGGCTACAAAAGCATTTGGATGCTTAGTTTGAGGCTGTGAAACAGTAGAGTGAAGTGCATCACTCGCAGACTCGGCATCAGCTGACGGTGGGATGTAAACAGCTATAACAATGGCGCACGTGAATTCCCTGGGCAGGTAATATGGGCGCATTCCAACAGCTAACAGTTCAATGTCCGGGCTGCAGAGACGTTCCTTCACACTAACATGGCCAGGATTACACCATCTCTCACTCACATACAGTGCCATCCCTCCACCTTTCTTCTTACCGCTCTTAATAACGTCTCTGTCAGCCCGAAAAGTCCTGAAGCCGGGTACCGCCACGCTGTGGTCCGGGATGTCCGAGTGCAGCCATGTTTCCGTGAAGCACATAATACTGCACTGGCGGTATTCCCACTGGTGCCGAACAAGCGCGTCGAGTTCGTCCGTCTTATTGCCCAAAGACCTCACGTTCCCCATAATCACCGCTGGTACAGAAGGCTTATGTTTTCTCTTCTTAGCTCTCCTCTTAGCTCCAGCTCTGCAACCCCGGCGTCGCCTCCTCAGCTCCTCCGGAATTACAGCTCCGGGCAGTAGCACCTTGGAGAGCGCCATCAGCTGATCGCGTGTGTAAACAATGCCCTCACTCAGCTGTGCGTTGCTCTCTGTTACAAAGAATGTCCAAAGTAACAGAAAAACAGCGCAAAAAGTTCCAAGAGCGAAAGTAGCCATTTCCACACAATAGATTAAACTAATACTGAATGACTGTGATCTTAAAACGCTTAGGTAACATTCAAATAAGCAGAGAGTACAGTATGTTCTTCTTCTTCTCTCTAGTCCCTCACACAAACAACTTTTATTCACAAGGGGAGGAGCCGGCCGTCCCGTCCATGTAAACACGGCTCAGACAACAACACAGACAGCGGGACTCGAGCTTCTCACTCATTGTAGACAGTCATGACTCAGAGACACATTTATACAGGATATACTTTCTGCTATATTTATGTGTAAAATGTTTGCACATTCTGCCTTTAAACCACAAACTTTGATCTTTTGATGAGGAAGACCCTCAGCTGAATGTTTTGTTTTATTCAGTAAGATCATGTGTTTATGTTTTGTGTAATAAGAGGATCTTGTAGTGCACAATGTTAAAACTCCTGTTGTTTTGGACACATGTCACTGAATGTCAATGAAAGAATTCCTGAAAAATAACCAGCCATGTAGTCATGTGTAGGGGTTGTGTTAGTGGGAGGGGAGGGGGTGTTTAGATATATCATGCATGTTATGTGTTTTATATTGAAAGCCTCTTCAGGGACAGGCATTGGAAATTAGCATGAGCTATAAATGCTGTGGTGCAGTGCATTGGAAAGTAGTTGTTCAGTTCTCCATGTATACTGCACCTGTCACTGGCAAATAAAGCAAGAAAAAAATAACAACAGAAAACTTTGATACTAACTTAAGTCCCTTTCAGCTCGATCATTTTGTCATCAGTGCTCATTTGGAGTTGCACTTGATTCCGTTGCACCGATAGAAATAAAAATAATAAAATAAAACCCACCAATCAATTGAGGCAGACACCTTGAGCTGCACAGATTTGCATCATCAACACGGCCAGCGTGGCAGCTTTTGACGGACAGGTCATAAAATAAAAACACACACACATCAAAAGAAATGTGTTTTCATGCTGTTCATCAACTATTCTTTTTCTTTGTTTGCTCTCCAGGTCGGCCAGGCGGCGTATTCAGCTTCTAAAGGCGGCATCGTTGGAATGACTCTCCTCATCGCTCGAGATCTGGCACCCATGGGCATCAGGGTCGTCACCATAGCACCTGGTTAGTCTACGTGCTGAAAGTCCAGATTTTTACAGGAGGATTGTCTCTGGCCCCTAAGAGGTGTAAAGTCCTCCGTTAAATACAGTTGTCATGGTTTCGTTTTGAAAGGCGGGATAGCTCGGAGGATGAGGAGGGGCGGAGGGTTTCACCGGCTGTTTGGTGTCTGGAGTGTGTTCTCTGCGTGATCGATCACGTCTCTTAGAAATGTATGATGACTTTGAGTTAAACTCCTGCTTTTGTTTTTCCATCAGCTGAGATCGTTTCATCCGTCCATCTTTAAGAGAGTGCTGTTTAAATGTCTTGTGCTGTAATTGACAATCTCACCACTTGGTGTCACTGTTGTTATTTAACACTAGCTGCAGATGAAGGATGAAGGCTTTTAGTTCATGATGCTTTGTCATTCTTTACAGTTTCCTCACTGTGGATGAACAGTAGTTAATTTTCAGGCTTTTCAATGATCGGTCACAGGAAGTTAAAACGACACATCTGGAACAAAACTGTCCTCGGCTCCAGCTGTGATCACCTGTGGCCTGCTCTGTGTTTAAATGACTGTCTCTTTCTCCCTCCAGGTCTGTTCTCCACCCACCTCCTGGCCGGTCTTGCAGAGAAGGTCCGCTCCTTTCTCGCCCGACAGGTGCCCTTCCCCTCGCGCCTGGGAGACCCCGCTGAGTTTGCTCACCTGGTGACGTCACTGGCTGAAAACCCCATGATTAACGGAGAGGTCATCAGACTGGACGGAGCCATTCGCATGCAGCCCTGAGACAGATGCTGTGTGTGTGTGTGTGTGTGTGTGTGTGTGTGTGCGTGTGTGTGTGTGTGTGTGTGTGTGTGTGTGTGTGTGTGTGTTGTGTGTGTGTGTGTGTGTGTGTGTGTGTGTGTGTGTGTGTGTGTGTGTGTGTGTGTGTGTGTGTCTTTCTGGTTGTTAAGGCTGTTTCCAGTAAATAAACACTGTAATAGATCAACAAACATTTGATAAAGTTTGTGTAAGAATGTGACTGAGATTGTGTACAAATGAGACTGTATATCATTCAGAGCATTGCAGGACTGTCTGCACTCCACTTTGGTTGTTTTGTAACTAAACCTGATTATAATAAACCTCAGATGGGTTTCATGATCCACTTTGGTTTTTCTTGATTTATTTCTTTGAAAGTTGAACCACAGCCACCACATGGCAGAAAGAGATAAACTATGACAGAGAGAAAACTTAAAAAACAACACCAAGATATAAGATTTAAGATATCAAAAGAAGGATCTGAATGCATCAAAAGTTTAAATGTATTTAATAACTGAGATACAGTTGTATTAAGAATGAATCTTTGAATACATGACTCATATTTTTTTGTTGAAACAAAAGGAAAGATCACAAAAAGCTGTATTTGTCACAAAGTCAACTTTTTTCAAAATCCATTTCAAACACAGAACCAAACAGAGGAAACCTGTTTTACGAGCGTTTTCTTAGGAAAATATGTTGCACCAAATTGTAGTGGTGAAGGGCTCGTTCTAGGCACATCACGTAGCCTAGGTGCAGGGCCATAGAGAGAGAAGAAGACATGCCCACACACTTGCTCTAACACCACATCCATGTCCAGAGGTCTTCAGGTGATCATTTTTTGAAACATGGGGAGGGCAAAGCCCAAATATATAGTTTTGCACTATGATGACAGGAGAGGTCAAACATACAAAATGTAGCACTGTAAAACACATCCATAACAATCATCTTTCATCAACAATCATCAACAATCATCAACATCTAAGACAAATCCCAAAACCATACAGCATCCATACATTCAAGATTTAGAGGATAGAAGCAGACCAGCAGAAATCACATCTGTTTCATTTTAGTTTAAGGTGTTTTAATTTATTATTATTTTAAAGATATTTATACAGATGTGTATTAACATAGTAAATAATGTAGCCTATTTAAAACAACATTTTAACAAGTAGCTTAATGCCTCATCAGTTTCAATAATTATCACTACCAAACATATGTTTTATTTAGGCCTATCACTATTTTAGAGTAATCATGAGAACGACATCAAACGTATCATCTAAAAATTATTTTTAGGAAACCGTTTCAAATCCTACCAATGGGCCTTACTTCTGATTGATTACCCTGTTTGAAGTATTTGACAATTTAAGGACTCGGACGCTGCTGTGCTGAACAAAGAGGAACTGAGAAGTGAAGAAACACTTGATTGAACACAAAGTGTTTCGTCCTCAGAAGACCACAAGATGCTGTCAAACCCTATGGTCAAATTTCTCTTCAGACCACAGACTGTAAAAACAGACAGTACACCCTGACGGTGTTGATACTGTGGATACAACTGGCTGTTATCTCAGGTCCAGTTCACTTTATAATCTTCCTCACGCTGCGGTCCACAGTAAGTATAATTTATTTGTTTCTGAAAATCTTAATGTTGATTTCGGGTCGATGGCATTTCTGTTCAGCTAGATATTCATGTTGTGTATCAAACTTTAACTTTGTAGTTACTTTTTGTTAACTGTAGTTAGTTATTGTTGACTTTAAAAGCTGTGAGCATACCGTTAGCTTTCTGCATTTTATCCACGCCGAGCGGTTAGAAATATCTCCCGTTGCTAGGCAACAGAGACCGTTAGTAGAACCGAGTGGTAGTGATGTGTCCAGGTATTAGTCTGACCTTCAGGCACTAACAGGTAAACGTATCATTCTCATAGATATTTGAAGCACTTATTAGATTTTATTACTTCATGCTTTTCGAGAGGTCAACAAACATGAATTTATCAACTCGACACACAATGTGAAAGAAAAGATGAAAGTTGATTTAGGATACTTACTCTCATCGTCAGAGTCTGCAAGAAAGAAAAGGTACACTTTATTATTTGCTCATTTAGGGAAAGTATTTATTCTTTTAAAGCCCATAAAATGCACAATTCCTCCATTCATTGTTAAAACAATAAAATTATAAATGTGACATTTTAATTTTATTATACACAAGTAAACATAAACTTCACACAGCTGTAAGTTTCACCTCATAGGTCACTGAAGTTAGAGAATAACTTTTTGTAGATTTTTAATGTATGAGTATGAACTTGAGTGATGTTTACTCACCTGACATCTTCAGATCTAAAGAAGTCAGAAATAAAAAGAGGGGGTATGAGATTAAGTAGAACTCAAGTTGAATAATAGTCTTGCAGTGGTTATTGTGTCAAACTGACAGAGAAGTATCAGATAATATCATATAATGTAGGCACATAAAATTAAAACATATTATATTAATCATTAGGATGTCAGAGAAATTCACAAGAATTTCTAATAGCACTGAAACACCCTGCACCTTTACCACACATCTTTACATTTCTGTTTAAAACCTCACATGCTGAATTTCATACCTGAATGTAGTTTCTTGATCCACAGGAGATATCTTGCGCTGCTTGCTCTCAGCTCAACTGCTGGACTGCTTTCATTTATCGGTTTAAATAGTAAGAAGCAGTGACTAAAAACCAAAGTGAAAACATGAAACTAACATCAACCACAGCTCAGTGACAACGGTCAACAGGAAGGGAGGTGTTTGTGGTAGATTCTATGAAGTACCGGTACTCTAAATCATTCTACCTTTTACATTCAGCTTTAAATCTGATCTCATTCTGTCTATTTATCTATTCTAGTTTTCTTTTTTTGTAATCGTTTATTCGTGTCCAAGATTTTCATGTGCTCACACATCTTTAAAATGACCCTTTCAGAAGTTTGATTCTAGAAAAATGTAGTAAAAGTCAATCTTGTTTATCAGGAGTCCAGGGCCGTAACCATGTCAACCATCTTTACCTGCATCCTTATGACAAACTTTGCATGATGTTTATCAGCTGGGCATTTACAGAAATCCCCCCAGTTACAGGAAACAAAATGTGAAAGCAAACCCCTTTTTTTCTCTCTTGCTGCAGTGGTAGTAAAGTAGAGCTGGAGTTGTGTTAGAATTAGGGCTGTGAACAGTTACAAAAAATTGTAAAAGGTTACACGACGTCATTTTTTCCGTGTACATGGTTAACCATGAAAAAAGAAAAGCAAAGTGGACCGCAATCGCGCTATACAACCAATGGAGGGTGCGGCCGCTTTTCAGAAAGATTCCTCCGCATCACTGCCGCCACTCCAAGTTGTCAGACAGATACAATTGTGCTTTCTAAAGTAGGCTGTATAAGTAACACAGAAAACTTGCCATAGAATTTGTAAAAACAAATACCTGTATAGGCCTATAACAAGGCTATGATAAAACAACTACCATGATGAGTATTACATTTACATTTAGCATTACAAATATTTTACTGAAAAATAACTTTTTTTGGATGTTTTATGCATCTTACCAAAGAACGAAAATAGGTCAAATTAGGGCTTCTCCAAAAGGGACAGCTCTAGCCTTATCACATGTATCTCTGGGAATCAGAATCAGAAATTCACCACATTTGGACAGGATGTTCACGGATAGTTATTAGTTACAATTATGCAAAGTTTTTATCAATACCATTTTCAATTTTTGAATTTTTCACAATTCTGGTCCTGGATGCTCTGGATTTGTTTGGACCAGAGCAGGTCTCCCAAACACATGAACACCCACAAAGACATAAAACAAGTTTTGTAATTGGCTTGGCTGTTTAGTGATGAAGCTAAGTGAGTCTGTTCTTTCTCCAAAGAAGTCCCCGTGCTGCATGTTTCAGTGTATTTGAAGGTACAACAAACATGACTGAGCAGAAACTCATCAAATAAATAAAACATTGATGCAGCTTCAAGTTTTCATATCAACTCATCCACAAAGCTGCAGGTTACAGTCTCTGTAGTGGGGCGTATGAAGAGGGGAGGGGTGTGTTTTGTGTTTGGAGGAGGGACTCTGTCATTTAGAAAAGTGAGAACAAGTTCCTCGTTGTCCAGTGAAAACGGAACAACAGCATCTTAAACCATCAGAGCGTTGAACATGAGAGTCCATCAGACTTTGATCTGCTTCTTCTTCCTCAGTGAGTACTCTCTATTCCTACACTCCTCTCTTTTCACTGCTGCATTTGTCTTCTTCATAGTTGACTTTATTAGTTACAGGAGACAGAATAAGAAGCAGTCTGTGGTGGGTGGACTCTTTCAAACATGTTGGTTTCTGTGGTTAAACTAGACGTTCAGTGTTAAAATAGAATTGAGGAAACTGAACAGAGTACTTTGAAGCTGACTTTACCAGATAAAACTCAGATACAACTAATAAACCTAGATGTCACAGTTTACCATTTTAAGTTAAGTTGTTCAAGTATTCACTCATAATTCACCTTTTTCTGCATGCTGAATGTAGAAGTTGGATGTATTTTAGAATTCAGCAGACACCAACTTGTAAAAAGTTGAATAACGTTTCAGGCATGCAAATGCAAAATGCTAATTTTAGAGAATGAATGTAGGAAAGTGTATAGAGATGTAGGATGTCTGTTATTGTTTTGTTTTGGATAATGTGAAACAAATCAGACTGAAAGATCTAAAAAAAACACAGAATATAGCTCCTGATTATTTAGCTCTTTTCCACAGAACTGACGGATGGATTATATTTTCATGAAGATATCGGTGTCCGTGAAGGAACTGAAGGAGGAAACTTCTCAGTTAAATGCAGCTTTAAATCTTCTGGAAGAAGGAAGGTCTTCTGCAGAAACGACTGTGAAGATGGAGACATTCTTTGCAACACCACAGATGTCAGTGCTCAGTGTGGCAGATACAGCATTGAATTAAGTTTAAATAACGCTTTTTATGTGAGCATCACGAATTTGAGAAAGTCTGACTCTGGATCGTACACATGTTGGTTGGAGAGATACTTGGCTATAGATTCAACTGAGACGTTTGAGCTCAGAGTTAAAGAAGGTGAGTTTTTACTCTTACATCTTTGAAATATCTCAGTAAGTAAACATTTAGTTCGGAGCTGCATCTTTTCTTCATTGTGAACTCTAAAAATTCTTAATTTAAACCAACAGTTTGTCTGTAAATGATCAGATTAGTCGATACGTTGAAGTTAATTTGAATATTGTTGCAACAGACGGACAGAATAACTTTCACATTTATCTGTAGTAGAAAAAGTTATTTACTGTTTTTAATGAATTTGTAATATTTGAGCTCATTTGAGAAGTTTCAGCACACAGTTGAATACCTTTTTTTTTTATTTCATTTCATTTGTTTAAATAGTTTTTAATCTTTTCTTGTTATGAAGTTGTACCCCAGGTCACAGAATATATATTTATAGAAATGTGTTTAATTGTGACTCTGATGATATTTTCATGTTTATGTTAAAATGTAGCCTACATTTTAAAGTCAACGTGTGCTACACAATAATAAGTTTAACAATCTCTGCTCCTTTAAAACTAACAGCTCGGGGCGCTGGTAGCCTAGTGGATAGAGAGCACGCCCCATGTAGGGAGGCTGTAGTTACTCCAAACTCTCTCTAAGCTTTATTTTTGGGCTTTTTATGCCTTTATTTGAGATGTTGGATAGAGTCAGAAAACAGAGAGAGAGAGAGAGAGAAAGAGAGAGAGAGAGAGAGAGAGACAGAGAGAGAGACAGAGAGACAGAGAGAGACAGAGAGAGAGAGAGAGAGAGAGAGACAGAGAGAGAGACAGAGAGAGAGAGAGAGAGAGACAGAGAGAGAGAGAGAGAGAGAGTTAGAGAGAGAGACAGAGAGAGAGAGAGAAAGAGAGACAGAGAGAGAGAGAGAGAGAGAGAGAGAAAGAGAGAGAGAGATAGAGAGAGAGACAGAGAGAGAGAGAGAGAAAGAGAGACAGAGAGAGAGAGAGAGAGAGAGAAAGAGAGACAGAGAGAGAGAGAGAGAAAGAGAGCCAGAGAGAGATTTTTTTGATTTTTGCAAAACACTTTATTTACATAATTTTAGTTTTCACAGTTCAACAGTTCAACAAAGTGCTAGTGCATTAAAATCCGAGTATGTTTAAAAAAAAAAATAATAATGATAATTTATCTGATAAAAACTTGTGCAAAAATTAATTCTTCATCAACAACTGAACAAATTATGTCATTAAAACACCAGCGCTGTTTAAAAGCGTCCAAGTCTCCAATGTGTTTATAAAATCTAAAATCTAGCCAGAGTCTTGCTCTAATGTTTATCAGCCACACTGCCTTGGCCTCCTGCCCCTCTCTGTTCTCCACTCTGTTTCTTCTGCTGATGTAAATAGCCATTTTTGCCTCACCTGAAAGGTAGTTAAGGAGCTGCCACTTCTCTTTTTGTTCTTTTTTGTAGGCAGCTCCCATAATAAAAACCCTCTCAGTAAAAACCACATCAAAAAAACTAAAAACCAATGTTAAAAGAGAGAAGAAGCTTGTGAGCCTCTTGCACTCTATAAAAACATGGTAAACAGTCTCTCGAAGGCAACAAAAAGGACAGGTGTTAAGAACAGCAGGGTTAAGAACAGAAATAAAAGCATTGGAGGCAATAGCACCATGTAAAATCCTCCACTGGAGGTCGGCAGTCCGTTTTTTGAGGGGAGGTTTATATAAAATCCTCCACTGTGGGCCGGCTCCATTTGCTCCCAGCCTGTTTGACCACACAGTGGGGGGGCGGTTGCACAGTCCGGCCTTGTGGATCGCCTTCACACAGTTCATATACCAGGTTTTTTTGTCCGCTTTGTTTATTGTCAGCTTTTCTGGGTGTGCTATAGCCAGCAGGGGGCCGGTGAGCTCCCCCAGGCCTGGGCTCAGGAAGACTTCAGGGAAGGGGTCTGCAGGGTCCGGTCTGGCCTTTCTTTCACCATAGTCCATGAGGAGGCTCCTCTCTTTCCCCGAAAGCTTCTGGCGCCACAGCTCCAGGAGCCTCCCCGCCACCCGGACAGAGTGCAGGCCCAGAAGAGAGCCCAGGGCCCGGGCATCACGCAGCGCCGGCCCCACTGCATCCACCAGCTGCTGCAGGCACAGGGTCTTGGTTTTGAGCAGCGGGGGTGACGCTGCTGCTGATGTCCAGCTTGGCCCTGTGAATCAATGGCTCTCTCAACAACCAGTACAGAGAGTCAGACTTTGGGCACCTTTTACAGTTAAAAAGGGCCCAAGACTTAAAAACACCCTGATAAAACGGAGGCAGCCCACTTAATTTTAAAAGTTTAGAATCAATTAAAAACAGAGCAGCATCCAGCCCCAGGAAATCTGCACGTCTGAGAATGCAGCTGGCCACATCTCTCCACACTAGATCAGCCGGACCTGTCAGATATTTTTGTAAAAACTGTAGTCTGAAGGTGGCTGTCCGGCTGGCCAGGTGGACGAGGCCCTGTCCCCCCTCCTCCCTGGTTAAAAACAGCACCCCTTGTGGCACCCAGTGTAGACCATCCCAAAAAAAGTCGACCATTTTCCTTTGTAGCTGGGCTAGCAAGCCTGAAGGGGGGTCTACACAGGTTAAGCGGTGCCACAGTTGGGATGCCACAAGGTTGTTTAAAACCAATACTCTACCTTTAAAAGACATTTGAGGGAGCAGCCATTTCCACTTGGAAAGTTTCCCCTCAATTTTTTCTGTGACGGTCTCCCAGTTCTTCTGGACTATGTGTTCTTTCCCAAGGAAAACCCCCAGGTACCTAAAGCCATCTGTTCTCCAGGCCAAGCTCTGGGGAAGAACTGGGAGACCGTCACGCCACTCACCGACAGCGAGGGCTTCACTTTTTATCCAATTCACCCTCGCTGCCGATGTTACGCTAAAACGTTTTATAATGTTGGTTAAAATATCTGCATCCCTCTGGTCTTTAATAAAAACAACAATGTCATCGGCGTAAGCACTTAAGACAATGTTGCTATTAAAACCAGGTAAAACCAAGCCCTGTAAGTGGTGGCGTATATTGTTAAGGAGGGATTCCAGGGAGAGTGTGTAAAGCATGCCGGACAGAGCACAGCCCTGCCTGACGCCTCTACACACCCTGAAAGGAGCACACAGGCCGTCGTTAAACTTCAGCACACTCTCAACCCCACTGTACAACACTTTGATCTTGGCTATGAACCCAGCGCTGAACCCAAACTTCTCCATAACTTTCCAGAGGAAGTTGTGTTCAACGCGGTCAAATGCCTTTTCCTGGTCTAGAGAAATCAGACCAGTGTTACAGCCCGATGAGCTGGAGACGTCCAAAACATCACGAATGAGGTAGACATTGTCCACCATGGACCTGCCGGGCACACAGTAGGTCTGGTCCCGGTGGATGACCTGCTCCATAGCCCTCCCCAGCCTGGAGGCAAAGAGTTTGGACAGAAGCTTGTAATCCACACACAGCAAAGACACAGGGCGCCAGTTTTTGATGTCCTGCAGGTTACCTTTTTTTGGGAGCAAGGTGATTACGGCTCTCCTGCAGGACATGGGCATTGAGCCAGAGGCCAGACTTTCATTAAAAACATCTAAAAGATCTTTTGCAAAGATGTCCCAGAAGGCTTTATAAAATTCTACACTCAGGCCGTCTATGCCGGGAGCCCGCCGCCCTTGCATGCCCTGCAGAGCGGCCTTCAGTTCCTGCATCTGTAACGGCCCGTTGAGCTGTGAGTTTGTCTCCTCAGAGACCTGAGGCAGTCCATGACAGAACTCCTCCATCAGAGCTTCCTCCTCCTCATATTCACTTGAATAGAGTGCCGAGTAAAAGCTCACAGCTCGCCTTCTTATCTGGCATGGCTCTGTTAATGTTTGCCCTGTGTCTGCTAAAAGTGAGTGGATTACCCTCCTCTGCCCACTCCTCTTCTCCAGGCCGAAGAAGAAACCAGAGGAAGCATCCATCTCCGTGATGGCTTGAAACCGGGACCTGACCAGTGCACCCTGTACTTTAACATCCAACAGGTCGGCTAAAGCTAGCTTTTTGACTTTGAGGATTTCAATATATCCTCGATTTGCTGTGGACTCGCTCAATCTTTCTAGTTCCACTATATCAGTCTCCAGGTCTTTCATAGATCTGGTGATGTCTCTGGTGACATTGAGGGTGTGCTGTTGACATAAAAGTTTAATCTCAGTCTTACCATGGTCCCACTACTTCCTAAGACTGTTAAAATCACCCTTCCTCTGTCTAAAAACATCCCAGAAATAAATAAGAACCTCTT